>NC_133327.1:391841331-392106331 GCF_042186555.1 Aquarana catesbeiana | reverse complement strand
CATCTGTAAATGGGGGAAGAGTATGATCAGTCACAGGATTATGTCCCCTATTCACAGATTGTGTTAATCTTCATGTAATCAATGAAAAAACATTTCTCAATGGAGGAGGAGGAAGGAGAGGGCATATCCCTGACAGGCCATCTGTACTGCTGTTCTGCCTAAAGACCTAAAGCTGTTAACCATTGTAGCACCAGACGTTCAGAGACAGGAAGAGGACAGGCAGCCCTGAAGTGAAGATTTGTCCAGGATCAAGGTGCCTGCACAATGTGCGACACGGCTTTTAGATGTATGTGATGTGAATAAAGTTTCAACGATTTTCAAGTCAAAACAAGGGTAATAATAAGATGCCACTGAGTGCATATGTAAAGTCCTAACTAAACGGTCAAATACAGTAGATTTGAGCATTCAGTTGTGTAATGACATGATTAGGATATGTTCAGCTTTGTTGTGACATAACTGAAGAATATTTGTTCAAGTAGTGACAACAGTAGGAGACATTTCATCCATCTCACATCAATATTAACCCTGTGTTTTAATTAGAATATGCACAAAGACATTTCGTAGGGCATTGTAAAGCAAGTCTAGCTTTCAATTGCTTGCAAGAAAACTAACCATTGATTGGTGCTATAGTTAACATC
Organism: Aquarana catesbeiana; assembly: GCF_042186555.1. Lineage (NCBI taxonomy): Eukaryota > Metazoa > Chordata > Amphibia > Anura > Ranidae > Aquarana > Aquarana catesbeiana. Next base: position 392,105,693 of record NC_133327.1, on the reverse strand, counting down.
TGCCTTTATTTATTCATGTTTCAAATAAAATTGCCCTGATTTATACTGCCATATGTCCCTCTTTACAGATAAATTGCCTATATAATATAAGCATTTAGGCGTTATGCTTCCTTGTTTGGTTTTGAAATCACAATTCAGTGTGCTCATAGTCTTCTTCATAGTTTCTTTTGCATGTATTTGTCCCCACGGCACTCTTCCAGAACACAATATTAATTTTTAATAAATAGATTTCAGAGCTGATTAAATATTCATTAAACATAAGAAAAATCATTAAAATGAAATATGGTAATTAGATTCTAAAGGGGTTGGTAAATAGATTTACCGTTAGGAATAATAATTCATGAACCCATTTGTTAGTAAGGAGTACACAAGGGACCCTAAATACTAGTCCAATAATAAAGTTTTTTTTTTTTTTAATTTGTTTCTAGTAAGGCCTGATTCTGGATTATAGCTATAATATCAAATGTATGCTGTACCTATGGATGGATACAAGTGGCTTTGGGACCCTTGTGCATCTGTGTTCCTACTAGGAAGCCTCTTGCTGCTACGTGTGTCTGTTTTTATGCATTGCATTATAACTATTAATTTTTTTTTTTTTTTTCATGAAGATTTTTATTGCAAATGATTAGTCAGTCATACAGAAAAAGGCAAATTTAACCACTTCGGTACACAGGACACTTTCACCCCCTTCCTGCCCAGGCCAATTTTCAACTTTCAGCACTGTCGGGGCCATGCAACACTGTACCCAAATGAAATTTTTATCATTTTGCTCCCACAAATAGAGCTTTCTTTTGGTGGTATTTGATCACCACTGGGTTTTTTTTATTTGTTGGTAAACAAATAAAAAAAAGACAGAACATTTTGGGAAAAAAAAAGGTTCTTAGTTTCTGTTATAAAATGTTGTAAATAAGTTTTCTCCTTCACTTATGAGCACTGATGAGATGGCACTAATGGGCCTTGATATGCACTCATAGGTGACACCGATGGGTGGCACTGATGGGCACTGATAGGCAGTACTGATGAAGGGCCACTGACAGGCATCACTGATGGGCACTGTTTGGCATCCCTGGTGGGCTCTAGTGGGCATCCCTGGTGGGTCTGCACTGATAATCAATGCGCTGATTATCAGCGCAGACACCCCTGTCAGGAGATCTGTTGATTGGCTCTCCTCTACTTGCGCCTTGTCAGTACGAGTAGAGGAAAAGCCGATACACGGCACTTCTTGGTTACCATGTGATGAGCTGTGATTGGACACAGTTGATCACATGGTAAAGAGCCTACAACGTCGGCTCTTTACCGGGATCAGAGATGTGTGTCAGAGCCACACTACCGATCGTCGTGCTGTGCGCCCTCGTCGGCGCGAGCGCTTATCCAGCTGTCATATGATGCCCAGTCACGATAACTTAACTGCTTTGCGGCTGTCACTTTGCTATATGGTGGGTGGGAAGTGCTTAAGCATACTAGAAGTACAGTCGAAACCTGAATCATGTCAAGATAAGGCTTCCAAAAAAGTCCAATAGGAGCTTAACTGCTATAAACTGGTTATCAGTATCATAGAGATCAACATGGGTAACAAATGGCTTATATACGCATTTATAGAAAGAAGCACATTTCAAAGATTAATAGAATTTGACAACAGAACCTTAGGTGATTGTCTTGCCCCAGGCCATTGGAAGCTTAGGCCTTGATGACTGGATGCTAGGTTTAGATTAAAAATAGATAGGTAAAAGGGAGGAGACCCCAAGAAAAAGAAAGAGAGAGGAACCGAGACCGGAAAAAAAATAGAGAAGATATAAGAAGGAAGAGGAGGGAGAAAAGAAAAAAAAAGGGGGGGGCAAGGTGATGGGGAGGGAGGAAGAGCAGGTAACAGACACAGGGTGTGCTAGTACTTGCTTACACGGGCTGACACAGGTATGTTTGCAGATTCCTTATAATCAATCCAATAGTACTAAGTCCTTGTAAATTTGGACATCTTACCCTGAGAAATGTAAATCAACTCTTCCATCTTCTCCATATGAGTAATCTATAAACCATTCACAAATTGATGGGACAGTTGAGAAGCGTTAATGGCTCAGTATTCATAGCTTAGCAGCGTTAACCATGCACATCGCCAGTGATTTGTTGTATACATGTTGCGACAGGGAGGTGTGGTGCAATAGAAATTGTGCCGGGGTGTAATTCAAACTATAAGAGGTAACTTTGCAAATACTGTGTACTTGTTCCCAAAAGGGCTGAAGAATGGGGCACGACCACCACATGTAGAGCATGGTGCCAATGCCAACTTCCACTGTACATCTCCGTAAGAGATTAGAGAGGGTAAAATAAAATTTATGGAGTCTAGGTTGGGTCCGGTACCACCGAGAAAGGACATCTTTTTTCTTGAATTGCCACATTAGACAAGCATGAAATGTTTTTTTTTTCTAAGCATACTACTATATGTACTACATCTTTTAAATGGAAAGTAATGTCAGGTTTACTTTTTAGTAAAAGGGCCCCAGAACCCTGCAGACTAGGAGTTTGTGTTAAGCAAGCAACTTCTTTAAACCAGGTCTGCCCCCTCCTCCTGCACCTTGCTATTGGCTAGTGAGACTGCTCAACACAGCCATTGGCTTATAGTAAGATATAGGAAGCAGGAACGGGTGGGTATTTGTCAAACAGGGTGACACAGGAGGTGACTGCTTTTTTCCTGCCTCACCAACTCATTGATCCTGCAGCATTAATCTAAGAAATAGATGCCACATGCAGGCATATGAGGTTCCTGCTATACAGTGCAAGCAGCCGTTGCAAGCAGATTTTGTATGGTCTTAGAAAACAGGAGCGAACCTTTACCAGGAAAATCCAAGTACCTTGAAGTGGTTGTAAACCCTTACATATACCCAGTGAAGTGACTGGCCTTGGGTGATAAATAGAGATGCAACAAATCCTCCTACATAAGTTGTACCTGTTTGTCTGCAGTATTCACTTCTCTACATCCGTTGAAAGTGCACAATTTATAAAGCTTGTCTGAGATGTCACATACAACACAGACAAAATGGGCAGACAAAAGGGGCAGAGAGCTGAAGTTACACTCTGCAGAACTCAGTGAGGAGAGCTCTGAGAACAGATTAGAGGAACAATCTCCACCCCCTCCACACAGCACACAGGAACAGAGCTGAAGCTGTCAATCAGCTGGAGCTCCTTCTCCTGTCATCTTTCTTCTCTTGGTGTCAGGAAAACCTGTCAGAAGTGATTCATGCTGATAACAGAGGAAGCAGCAGACAGAAATTACACTTATATGCTTTGTTCCTTTTTTTTTTTCTTTTGTCTGAGGTTTACCGCAACTTTAACATATGAAGAATCTCATGAGCTGTATTGAATTTATTCATTCTTTAATCTGCGGCATACAATATATGGGCTGTCTAAGTCACAGGAAAGCTGCCAACTTTTTTTCATGCTGCAAGGCAACAGAGGCAGTTCTGAATATATGGGAAGACAACATAAGGCCAAGCTGCGGATGAAGCAAGCTGTAAATGCTAAAGTCTTTTATGCCAGGTGTAAATTGGCTGTTATTACATTGAATGTAATTAAATTGTATCTCATAATAACTTTTAACTGTATGAATAATTAGGGCTTATGATTATTATGTTGTAAATTGTTCACATTTTTTTTCGATTCCCCTGGCTTTGGCTACTGATTTACTGATACAATATCTTGTCTGTACCGGGTGATTAAAGCTGGCTGTACATGGGCAGATCTCTGTGAGAAAATTATAATAGGTCTCTCTTACTGTTATTAAATAAATATGCTATGCTAATCAATATCACACCTCTGGGACATGCACCTAGTTTATCCTTGACTTAGGTAGAGTTCAGATGCATCTTGCTTTTTAAAGCCCCCTAAAGAATGACTTGTGCCCTATTTGAGATTTCTCAAAAAGTAAGATAATGTACCAAAAAACAAACAAACCTATTAAATACCAGAATGCAGTCTGATGCCCTGTACACATGATCAGACTTTCCACCAACAAAACCATGTTTTTTTGTTCGAAGGATGTTGGCTCAAACTTGTCTTGCATACACACGATCACACAAATGTTGGTCAACAATTACGAATGTGGGAACATGGTGATGTACAAGACGTTCATCACCATATTCCCACGTTCAACGAGCCGAGAAAAAGGAAGTTCAATGATTTCAAGCATGCGTGAACTTTTGTGTGTCGGACTTGTGTACACACGATCGGAAATTCCGACAGCAAAGTTTTGTTGGCGGAAAAATTGAAAACCTGCTAGCCAACATTTGTTGGTGGAAAGTCCGACAACAAATGTTCGATGGAGCATACACACGTTCGGACTTTCAGCCAACAAGCTCACATCCAACATTTGTTGTCGGAAAATCCAATCATGTGTACGGGGCATAAGTCTAATCCAGTAAGTAAAACACACAAATGCCAAAGGGCTGCAGGTTGGGTGCCAGGGCTCTAAGCGGTTTGCTAACAGAAGAGAATTGTGCAACCGCAATCCTGCAATTTTGTGAATGTATTTTCACAGAGGTGGAACATTAAAGCAAAAACACTGTTTCAACATTTATGCTAAGAAATGCTGTAAAACACAGCAGTAGTATGTACTGGCATAGCTGAGTAACATAGTGTGGGAAGGATGGATGGAAGGCACGTGATCAGACACTAGCATCAAATCCTACAGTTTATTCATAAGTAATAAAATGCATACATGCAAGAAATATAAACATACTACGTTTTGTGAGAAAGGGTTACAAAATATATATACACGCTTGTAGTGTTACAAGTGGAACATGCCCAAATGGGGGCAAATGCTAATAGATTCTGACGCGTTTCGAGCATAACCTCTAGAGGTCGACCGATATATCGGCCGATATTTGGCGTTTTTTACTTAATCGGCATCGGCCGATTGTGCTGATAAAAAAGGCCGATTGTAACTTCAGCCGTGACTTGCAAATGACTTCTGTAATAGAAGTCAATGCAAGTTGCCTGTGGAGAGGATTCTCTCCTCCTCTGGGCAGCCTGCCAAGTCTGATAAGAAGATACATTTGTATCTTTTCAAGTTCTTTTTATCAATGGACTGAACTCGTGTGTAGAAGCTCTCAGTTTAACCATTTAAAGACTAAATCTTTTCTGACACTTGTTGCTTACAGGTAAAAATCCTGTATTTTCTGCTAGAAAATCACTTAGAACCCCCAAACATTATATATATTTTTTTAGCAGAGACCCTAGGGAATAAAATGGTGGTTGTTGCAATATTTTATGTCACACGGTATTTGCGCAACGGTCTTTCAAACGCAATTTTTAAAAATAAAATACAGTAATGAATTAAAAAAAAAAACTAAGCAGTAAAGTTAGCCCATTTTTTTTTAGCCCAAGTTTTGATTACCTGTTTTTGTGTATTTAATATTTAAGATAGTTTTTTTTTTTTTTTCTAAATTATACATACAAGTGAACTGATCGGAGGTTTGTTTTGTTTAATGTTTAAATGTAAAAAATTTTCCGTATCACTTATTACTTAAGGCTGCTTTCACACTGGAGCGGGCAGGAGTTGATGGTAAAACGCTGCTAGTTTTAGTGACGCTTTACCGTCATTTTAGAGGTGCTATTCGGCTGCTAGCGGGGCACTTATAACTCAGCTAGCGGCCGAGGAAGGGGTTAAATGCGCCCCTGAAGCGCTGCTGCCAAAACGCTTTGCAGGCACTTCGGCAGCGGTGCGCATTCATTTCAATGGGCAGGAGTGGTGGAGGAGTGGTATACACCGCTCCAAAGATGCTGCTCGCAGGACTTTTTTTTACATCCTGCCAGCGCATCGCCTCAGTGTGACAGCACTCAGGATATCACACTGAGACTGCAGGGGAGCCGTTTTACAGGCACTTTACAGGCGCTCTTTTTAGCCCAAAAGCGCCTGAAAAATGCCCCAGTGTGAAAGGGGTCTAACTGTTAGATTTTATGAGATAAAGGGAAAAAAAAAAAAAAAAATCGGCCAAATATATCGGCCCAAAAAATCGGCATCATATATCGGCCATCGGCCACCGCGATTTCTAAATATCGGCATCGGCCAGAGAAAACCCCATATCGGTCGACCTCTGATAACCTCTTCATCAGAGCTTTAAAAGGTGAAAACCAGTCTGTATAGACACATGGACCAACACATTTGCACATGGGAAGGAGTGGTTAGTGGGGAGACTTATCATGTGTAGGATAGTTAGTTCTCCGTAGCCTCCCTGACAGTAATCCCGAGTGTGGCTCGGGGTTAAATTTCAGTCCCATTAGTGGTAACCCCGAGCCACACTCGAGATTACATTTCAGGATCCTGGTGCGGGTTTACTTACCTTGTCCCCAGGATCCTGCGATGTCCCCCGCTGTGTCTGTGGGCTGTGTCTCCTCCGAAGCCTCTCTGTGCCAGGCTCCGTTCCCTGCGAGCGGTGCAACGCACAGGGGCGGAGCCTGGCGGCAAATTAAAAAAAATGTAAAAACCGTAACAAATACAGTACTGTAATCTTACAGATTACAGTACTGTATGAAATTATTTCACATCCCTTTTGTCCCCAGTGCTTTGGCCCATGCCCTGCATGCAGTTTTATATGATATATACTGTTCTTTCTACCTGGAAAATGGAGATTGTCCATAGCAACCAAAAAGTGTCCCTTTATGTCAAAAGTGGCTTTAGATCAGCTAGAAAACAGCGATAGTAAATTAGAACACTTGCAGAGTTGAGCGATAGTGAATCGTGGGGAAATTTATTTTATTATTATTATATATTTTTTTTTTAATTATTTATATTTATTTATTATATTATAATTTATGTTTTTGTGTTTCAAACTTTATCATACCCGGGATATCTACTAGACTCTTGTTTGGACAGATTTAAGTGTGTTATTGTTAAGAATTACAGGCTTACAATATAAACCGCCAAATTTCCATGAAAAATAATTGTACCGCTTTCAGCACCTAAAATCCGAAATAATCATACCGCCAGGGAGGTTAACTCCGTGTAGGTCCACACCTGAGCGCTTTGCTTATTATGCATGTTGTTGTAGAGACAGATGTACTGATAGGATGTCCCTCCATTGTTAGTGGCAAACAATCGCCCATTATGTGCCTTTCATTTCAATGAATTGGAAGAGTAGAAAAAAGCATGTATATAACAAAGAACGTTGCAAACAGGAGGTCCATCCGGCGCGTTTCGACTCCACAGTCGTCATCTGGTGTTAAGGAGAACTAACTATCCTACACATGATAAGTCTCCCCACTAACCACTCCTTCCCATGTGCAAATGTGTTGGTCCATGTGTCTATACAGACTGGTTTTCACCTTTTAAAGCTCTAACGAAGAGGTTATCCTCGAAACGCGTCAGTGATCTTTTAGCATTTGCCCCCATTTGGGCATGTTCCACTTGTAACACTACAAGCGTGTATATATATTTTGTAACCCTTTTTCACAAAACGTAGTATGTTTATATTTCTTACATGTATGTATTTTATTACTTATGAATAAACTGTAGGATTTGATGCTAGTGTCTGATCACGCGCCTTCCATCCATCCTTCCCACACTATCTTCTTCAGTCCACCCCGGGTCAGTTAAGGCAGAGGGACACACTTGACCACTTTCTCCAGTTTGGCCATCATAACAGTACTACCTACCCATACCAACAACGCCCTCACAAGCACAGGAGTATATCTTTTTTGTTTACATTTTATAGCTGAGTAACAGCCACGCCCCTCGGAACATGTGTGCTCTCAGAGATTTGTATTACAGAGAAGAGGAAGAGTTCTGTCTGACCAGTTCTGTTACTGAAGGCTGAGTAATGAAAGCAATGGATCCAAATTTGGTGCCTACTGGACTGCACAGTCATATTTAGAAAACGATTTTCATTAATCTCTCCCAAACGATAGACTATGGGAGATGGGGATTTTTTTTTAAGTGCCCAGAGACAGTAAATCACTATAGAAAAACAAGTAAAATCACAGGATATTTTATTTATACAAAATAATTTAAAAACAAAAGGAGTATAGACGTGCAAATTGGTATGTTCAAAACATAGACATATAATACAAACATTTGTGCTTGGATAGATAGTGGAAGGTGTATGGATCGACGTGTCTCGTCCAGAAGGAGGGATTTTTCAGGATCTACCTTGCAACATTAATAGAGTTGATAGCTAGTAAGTAATACAAATAGGATATTATTGACAGAAATACATACAATATTTTATTTTTAAAAGTCAGCAGCTACAAACACTGTAACTGCTGTCTTTTAATAGGGACACTTACCTGTCCAGGGAGCCTGTGATGTCTCCCCCTCCCCCCCCCCAAGGCTGATCCGTCCATCAGATCGGGTGCAGGCTCCGCCATTCCAACTAAGGGAAACTGGCAGTAGAGCCTTCAGGATTCACTGTCAGTTTCCTACTGTGCATGTGCGAGTCGCGCTGCACTTTCTGAATGGCCCCGTCGTCTTCTGGGACACACAGTGGTCCCAGAAGGCAGCGGGGGAGAAGAGGAAATGACTCCCTGGGCCGCGGCTGAGCTAGGACAGAAGTACACTCAGTACTTCAGAAAAGGTAAGTAAGAAATAATAATAATAATTATACAAAATCGAGTGGTGGTGGAGGAGGGGTGATCTTTCCTTTAAGAGACCTTTCACACCGAAGCGCTTTAAAGGCGCTACAGCGCTAAAAATAGTGCCTGTAAAGAGCCGCTCCTGTCTAAACAGTGTGAAAGACTGAGGGCTTTCACACTGGAGCGGTGCGCTTGCAGGATGTTAAAAAAAACTCCTGCAAGCAGCATCTTTGGATCGGTGAAGCCGCTCCTGCCCATTGAACTGAATGGGCACCGCTGCAGAACCGCCGGCAAAGTGCCTCTGCAGCGGCGCTTTGCGGGTCGTTTTAACCCTTTTTCGGCTGCTACCAGGGGTTAAAACTGCCCCGCTAGTGGGCGAAAACCCCCGCAAAAACTACGGTAAAGTGCCGCTAAAAATAGCGGCGCTTTACCGCCAACAGTCTCGATGCCCCAGTGTGAAAGGGGTCTAAGACGAAGTAGTTAAATTGGGTGGAACTCCGCTTTAACATGCCATTCAGATATCATACTTGGACATACCGTGTCATCAAAAGAAAAAGTTAGAAAATAAAGGAAAAAAAGGTGCAAAAGTTTACTATATTACCTTATAAAATTGCAACAATTGTCAAGTTGGTAGAGGAAAAAAAAGGAGAAAAAGGGGGGGGGGGGGGTCATATTTAGACACCCTGCTTGATTGCTCTAACAGTAAAATGGAGGTAATGAATATGGAAATGATTTGTAAAATGTCTATATGTCTGCATATATTTTTCTGTGACTTCAACTGTGCTTTAAACTGAAGAGCAGTATTTATTTGAGGTGCACTGTTTCTCCTACTGTGGCAAGAAAACTATAGCCTAGGTAGAAAGTGCCGTATAAATGTAGAAGAATGACGAATAAACGCTGCTTAACCAGCACTTGGAATACTCATTGTTTAGCAGTTAGCCTCTACAGAGCCTGGTTGTCCTAGGTAATGTTCAGAGTGTATGGCTTGCCTTTCAGTAAACAGCAGATAAGATTTGATATCTCTGTGTACAGGGGGTATTATGATGAGCAATTATTTTTTTTCAAGTGTGAAGGGATCGCTATCATTATATGGTACTCTTCTGACCTGGAGAACCACCAGACATCTGAGCTTCCATGTTATTGAGTTATAAATCTGTTGTGTGCATGCCTAGCATGAAGTATCTATGTAATGTTGTTACAGATTTTTTTTTACCTGGCCTTGCATTGCTGTATACTGAATAAGCTGATGATACTGCTATGAACTACTGACCTGTTAGCATTCATAGTTTGTTGTTGTGACATTATCGGTACAGTGTTATTAAGCCTGGAAATACATTGTTTGAAATATGTCAACTGTTATATATTGTGGCAAGCTTATCTTTATTACTGCACTGCCCGTAACAGTTATAGCATGTCAACAAGCATAGTTTCTTCATATGAAGTGCATTTTCTCCAGAGGTTAGTAAATGAGAGGAAGCTCCACTGACTTTCATCATCCAATCATGTACAAGCAAAAATGCTGTTATATTTTTTTTTCCTTGCATGTGATTAGATATTCTTTGCAAAGTGAAAGTAATATTAAAAAGGTACATTTTGTATTTGTTTTAAAATAAGAAACATGTTATGCTTACCTGCCCTGTGCAATGGCATTGAACAGAGCATCAACAATCCTCCTCTTCTTGGGTCCCGCGTTGGCGTTTTGGGCTCCTTCCCCACGCTAGTTGCTCCTATAGCAAGCCACTTGCTATAGGAGCAACCCACCATAGCAGGCCATTGCCACCATAGCAAGCCACTTGCTATGATGACAATTGTATGTGCTTGCTTCCGAGCCCCGCTCTGTGTGTCCATAACATGCACAGAGCAGGGCTGGGCCTTGCCCTCCCCACTCTCTCATCACTGGCTCTGATTAATAGCATGGGAACCAATGGCTCTTTTTTGTACAGGTGTGCCCCCACATGTGAATGAGATGATCTTAATGTATATTATTTGATTAACCTCTATGATGTTTTAAATATCTGCTTTCTGTGTATAGTTTCTATATACAGTGTGTGTGTGTGTGTGTGTGTGTGTGTATATATATATATATATATATATATACACATATACACACACAGTATCTCACAAAAGTAAGCACACCCCTTACATTTTTGTAAATATTTTATTATATCTTTTCATGTGACAACACCGAAGAAATTACACTTTGCTACAATGTAAAGTAGTGAGTGTACAGCTTGTATAACCGTGTAGATTTGCTGTCCCCTCAAAATAACTCAACACACAGCCATTAATGTCTAAACCGCTGGCAACAAAAGTGAGTACACCCCTAAGTGAAAATGTCCAAATTAGGCCCAAAGGGTCAATATTTTGTGTGGCCACCATTATTTTCCAGCACAGCCTTAACCCTCTTGGGCATGGAGTTAACCAGAGCTTCACAGGTTGCCACTGGAGTCCTCTTCCACTCCTCCATGACGACATCATGGACGTTAGAGACCTTGTGCTCCTCCACCTTCCGTTTGAGGATTCCCCACAGATGCTCAATAGGGTTTATGTCTGGAGACATGCTTGGCCAGTCTATCACCTTTACCCTCAACTTCTTTAGCAAGGCAGTGGTAATCTTGGAGGTGTGTTTGGGGTCGTTATCATGTTGGACTACTGCCCTGCGGCCCAGTCTCTGATGAGAGGGGATCATGCTCTGCTTCAGTATGTCACCGTACATGTTGGCATTCATGGTTCCCTCAATAAACTGTAGCTCCCCAGTGCCGGCAGCACTCATGCAGCCCCAGACCATGATACTCCCACCATCATGCTTGACTGTAGGCAAGACACACTTGTTTCTATACTCCTCACCTGGTTGCTGCTACACACGCTTAACACCATCTGAAGCAAATAAGTTTATCTTGGTCTCATCAGACCACAGGACATGGTTCCAGTAATCTTAGTCTGCTTGTCTTTAGCAAATTGTTTGCAAGCTTTCTTGTGCATTATCTTTAGAAGAGGATTTCTTCTGGGACAACAGTCATGCAGACCAGTTTGATTCAGTGTGTTGCATATGGTCTGAGCACTGATAGGCTGACCCCCCACCCCTTCAACCTCTGCAGCATTGCTGGCAGCACTCATACGTCTATTTCCCAAAGACTTCCCAGTCTTAGTCCGTAGGGTTCAATACTAAGTGGGCCCAACCTTTGCAGCTATAACAGCTTCAACTCTTAAGGGAAGGCGGTCCACAAGGTTTAGGAGTGTGTCTATGGGAATGTTTGACCATTCTTCCAGAAGCACATTTGTGAGGTCAGACACTGATGTTGGAAAAGAAGGCGTGTCTCGCAGTCTCCACTCTAATTCATCCCAAAGGTGTTCTATTGGGTTGAGGTCTGAACTCAAGTTCTTCTACTCCAAACTTGCTCATCCATGTCTTTATGGACCTTGCTTTGTGCACAGTCATGTTGGAACAGGAAGAGGCCATCCCCAAACTATTCCTATAAAGTTGGGAGCATGAAAGTGTCCAAAATGTCTTGATATGCTGACGCCTTAAGAGTTCCCTTCACTGGATCTAAGGGGTCAAATTCAACCCCTGAAAAACAACCCCACACCATAATCCCCCCACCACCAAATAATTTGAACCAGTGCACAAAGAAAAGTCCATAAAGACATAGATGAGTGGGTTTGGGGGTGGAGGAACTCGACTGGCCTGCACTTGAGTCCTGACCTCAACTCGATAGAACACCTTTGAGATGAGCTAGAGCGGAGACTGTGAGCCAGGCCTTCTTGTCCAACATCAGTGCCTGATCTCACAAATTCACTTCCGCCGGAATATATGTATATGTGTGTGTGTATGTGTATGTATATATATATATATATATATATATATATATATATATATATATATATTGTATATCTATTAAGGCTCACGCTTAGTAGGACTATAGCATGAAGTGCCTTATTGCTCTTTTTAATGCAAGTCTATGGGTCTCATCTGACCTATAGTTTTTCTAAAGCTGCCCACACACTTTACAGTCTCTCTAAAGCAGCTCTTAGATAAGTCTTTTTTTTAATTTTTTTTTTGTTCAACCAGCAGGTTTAGTGTACAAAAATATTCCCCTATCCACACACTTGAGTTGGATAGGCAAATCCTCCTCGCTGAACCTTAGTATTCTGACAGCGGACGGAATTCCCTACTATCAAAATACAGTGATCAGCGCCGCTGGCTATAGCTTGCAGTGCTGATCGAGCGGGGAAAACCTGACAGAGTGGTTCTATAGAAGTCGTTTGGTAGATGAAAGTGGATTTTAACTTGATTGGTCCCGGTTGAACCGGACAAATTTTGATCCATGACATCTCCTTTAGATTGGTAAATCTACATCAGATTGTATTGTGTATGTATTTGTAATGTGACCAGCTAATAGGCCTAGTTGAGCTTCTCTCGAAGTTGTTAAGAATGAAAGCTAACCTAATTCCCTAATGACAGCTATAGGGAGCATTTGATCAGTCCATGTGATCAAAATATGGAACCGCAAGCAGGAAAGCATTTCTTTAATTATAATGTTTAAGTGGCAATTACAATGCCTTGAAAAAGTATTCATACACCCTAAAAAATTCCACATTTTGTCATCTTCCAACCAAAAACATAAATGTATTTTATTGGGATTTTATGTGATAGACCAACACTAAGTGGCACATGATTGTGAAATGGAATAAAAATGATAAATGATTTTCAAAATTTTTTACAAATAAATATCTGAAAAATGTGGCATGCATTTTTATTCAGCCCCCTTTACTGTGATACCCCTAATTAAAATCTAGTGGAACCAATTGCCTTCAGAAGTCATCTAATTAGTAAATAGATTCCACCTGTGTGTAATTAAATCTCAGTATAAATACAGCTGTTCTGTGAAGCCCTCAGAGTTTGTTACAGAACCTTAGTGAACAAGCAGCATCATGAAGGCCAAGGAACACACCAGACAGGTCAGGGATTAAAGTTGTGGAGAAGTTTAAAGCAGGGTTAGGTTATAAAAAAATTGTCCCAAGCTTTGAACATCTCGCGTAGCACTGTTGAATCCATCATCTGAATATGGAAACAGTATGGCACAACTGCAAACTTACCAAGACATGGCCGTCCACTTAAACTGACAGGCCGAGCAAATAGAGCATTAATCAGAGAAGCTGCCAAGAGGTTCATTGTAACTCTGGAGGACTACAGAGAGTCACAGCTCAGGTGGGAGAATCTGTCCACAGGACAACTACTAGCTGTGAACTCCACAAATCTGGCCTTTATGGAAGACTTTCAAGAAGAAAGCCATTGTTAAAAAAAAGCCATAAGAAGTCCAGCTTGCAGTTTGCTAGAAGCCACATGGGGGACACAGCAAACATGTGGAAGAAGGTGCTTTGGTCAGGTGAGACCAAAATTTAACTTTTTGGCCTAAAAGCAAAATGCCATGTGTGGCAGAAAACTAACACTGCACATCATCCTGAACATACCATCCCCACCGGGAAACATGGCGGTGGTAGCATCATGTTGTGGGGATGGTTTCCTTAACAGGGGCAGGGAAGCTTGTCAGAGTTGATGGGAAGATGGATGGTGCCAAATACAGGGCAATCTTAGAACAAAACCTGCTAGAGTCTGCAAAAGACTTGAGACTGGGGTGGAGGTTCACCTTCCAGCAGGACAACGACCCTAAACATACAGATAGAACTACAATGGAATGGTTTAGATCAAAGCATAGTAATGTGTTTTTATTGCCCTTTCAAAGTCCAGACCTAATTCTAATTGAGAATTTGTGGCATGACTTGAAAATTGCTGTTCACAGACACTCTCCACCCAAGCTGACAGAGCTTGAGCTATTTTGCAAAGAAAAATGGGAAAAAATGTCACTCTCTAGATGTGCAAAGCTGGTAGAGACATCCCCAAAAAGACTTGCATCTGTAATTACAGTGAAAGTTGGTTCTACAAAGTATTGACTCAGGGGGCTAAATACAAATGCACGCCATACTTTTCAGATATTTGTTTGTAAAAAAAATTGAAAACTATCATTTTCCTTCCACTTCACAATTATGTGCCACTTTGTGTTGGTCTATCCCATAAAATCCTAAAAAAATACATTTACATATTGGTTGTAACATGACAAAATGTGGGTTGTTTTGCTTGTGTTTTTTTTTTAAAGGCTCTTTCCAAGGAAGCTTCGACTTCTGTAGTATATCAATGCTTTTATTAAACAGAAAAAAAAAAACGCACATACAACTGAACTAAACACAATTTATAGTTACAAAATATGCCTACAACATGCACAAGCCAATTATCCTTTCTAGCAAAATAAGCATGTACAATATGTATGCAATAAGTAAACTAAACAGTTATTCAACTTAGAGATGGAATCAAGATGTAATGTCCTTCATTGTTCTTTTCCCAGAGCCCAACCGAAAACATCTCCAAAGCTCTCCAGCTTCAAGCAGCCATTTCTTCCTGCTTTCCGTTCAAAACCACTTTCCTGTGTTCCGACCCCATGCTTCTTTGAAAATCCTAAGCCCCTCCCCCCAACTTCTGCTTACATCACATCCTGTCCTCTGCTCAGCTCCTAACCCAATCAGACTGGTTTATTTGCATATCAATGGGGAGATCCTTAGATTCTCATAACAGCACATTGGCTTAAAAATCTAACTATGAAATATATATTAAAAAATCTGCTATAAAATCACTTACAGTAAATATCCATAGCAACACAGAGGTATGAATGCCTTTTCAAGGCACTGTTTATATACAATCTTCCTTATATATATATCAATAAACAATTCTTGTCACAGGTCCAGAAGAGGTTTATAACATCCAAGCACAGATATTGTTATTCTAAGCATTTTCTCAGTGTCTGTGCATACTGCTGTGAAAAATAGTGTCTGCTGAGCTGGAAAACAAACATTTATTTAAATATGCACAGAATATGTAAATGTTCACACATGGCTATAATATTATAATACAAAAATGACATTTGCACAAGTTTTATTCTTTGTCGTCTTTCTTCATTCACAGACGGTTTTGATGTCTGAAAGAACCCCAACGCCTGTTGCTGGATCTGCTTCTCTTTCATCTGGGAGCCAGGATTCACAGGGGACGTAAGTTATGCTGCTCTCTTGTAGACTTGTAACTGTCATCTGCCTTTCTAGAGCTGGGGTGCTCAGTAGCATACCAAGAATTTACAATATGAACAGAATAATTTCAGTTAGCTTCATAGCCATCTCATAGCCATATCTCAACAAGTATGGTGTTGTATAGCATGCAGCAGTCAAAAAACGTGTGAAAATATACATTTTAAAATAACAGAACACCTATATACTTGTTTCTTTTGAAAAAAATGTCTTTATTGTTTTTTGCTTTGTTAGGCCTCATTCAAGCAGGTGGCCAAGGGGTGGTAAAAACAGGTGGTTGAGTCAGTTTTTCTGCCCTCCAACCTCACATTTAAAACCTAACATACAGCTGGAGGGGGCAGTACACATGCCATGATACTTTGCGTTGTGGCAAATTGAACATGGAATGTTGAGTTGACAGGCAACACCCTCTGTCAAATTTGCCCATTCAAGGCAATGTGCATCAGATAGAGATCCACCTGTCGGTGAATTCATAATGATCTCAAAAACATCTCAAAAAAAATTTTCAACACGTGCCTAAATCCCGTTGTCAAAGTCACTTAGGCTGCTTTCACATGGGTACGTTCAGCAGGGGATCTATTCATTGAGCAGAACGGGACAGATGTCCGTTTTGTGAGATTCATGTCCATTCATTATTTACCTCCACAGGGCTTTCTAGACCTATATTAGATCTATGGGCAGCCCTATGTAATCACGCTTGCGACAGTTTACATCAGACTACCTCTGATGCCTTATGTTTAGGTCAAGGAAAACTGAAAAAGACGAAGGCCCTTTTATTATTTTTTTCCAGACCTGGACAGACTGGGAGGTAAGCGGATGTAAGCAGACTCATGTCAATTTACATCTGCCTGCTTGTAGACTTATATATATCGCTTCCGATTGGGTTCTCCTGAAGAGATTAAAGGCAGGCATGATCAGACCACCAGTTTTACTGATCTCTCTGGGATTAATTATCTCTTGAAAGATTAATTATACGCAGGCCTCCACAAATCCCATGTCGCCATGGCGACTAGAAATTGCATCCTGGCGCCTGGGCTTTTGTCAGCCGTCCTCAGACACCTCCCACTTGCCGACCACACTATAGCCGAAAGACGGCTACAGCATGGTCACCCAGTTCAGGGAGGATGTCTATTGTTTAGCAAAAAATAAAAAACCCAGCGGCAATTAAATATCACCAAAAGTAAGTTCTATTTGTGTGAAAAAAATGATAAAAATTTCATATGGGTACAGTGTTGCATGATCGCGCAATTGTCATTCAAAGTGTGACAGCGATGAAAGCTGAAAATCGGCCCATTCAGGAAGGCGATGAGAGTGCCCAATAGGCATGTGGTTCATATCTTTTTTAGCTGGCTCCTAGATTCAATGCAAATTTGTCAAGCCCTGATTATATGTACAGTATCTCACAAAAGTGAGTACACCCCTCACATTTTTGTAAATATTTTATTAGATCTTTTCATGTGACAACACTGAAGAAATTACACTCTGCTACAATGTAAAGTAATTAATGTACAGCTTGTATAACAGTGTAAATTTGCTGTCCCCTCAAAATAACTCAACACACAGCATTAATGTCTTAACCACTGGCAACAAAAGTGTGTACACCCCTAAGTGAAAATGACCAAATTGGGCCCAATTAGCTATTTTTCCTTCTTGGTGCCATGTGACTCGTTAGTGTTACAAGGTCTCAGGTGTAAATGGGGAGCAGGTGTGTTAAATTTGGTGTTATCACTCTTACTCTCTCATACTGGTCACTGGAAGTTCAACATAGCACCTCATGGCAAAGAACTCTCTGAAGATCTGAAAAAAAGAATTGTTGCACTGCATAAGGATGGCCTAGGCTGTAAGATGATTGCCAAGTCCCTGAAACTGAGATGCAGCACGGTGGCCAAGACCATACAGTGGTTTAACAGGACAGGTTCCACTCAGAACAGGCCTCGTCTTGGTCGACCAAAGAAGTTGAGTGCGTCATAGCCAAAGGTTGTCTTTGAGAAATAGACGTATGAGTGCTGCCAGCATTGCTGCAGAGGTTGAAGGGGTGAGGGGTCAACCTGTCAGTGCACAGACCACACGCCACAGACTGCATGAAATTGGTTTGCATGGCTGTGGTCCAAGAAGGAAGCCTCTTATAAAGATAATGCACAAGAAAGACTGCAAACAGCTGCTGAACACAAGCAGACTAAGGACATGGTTTACTGGAATCATGTCCTGTGGTCTGATGAGACCAAGATAAACTTATTTACTTCAGGTGGTGTCAAGAAAATGTGGCGGCAACCAGGTGAGGAGTATAAAGACAAGTTTGTCTTGCCTACAGTCAAGCATGGTGGTGGGAGTGTCATGGTCTGGGGCTGCATGAGTGCTGCCAGCACTGGGGAGCTACAGTTCATTGAGGGAACCATGAATGCCAGCATGTACTGTGACATACTGAAGCAGAGCATGATCCCCTTTTTTCGAAGACTGGGCCACAGGGCAGTATTCCAACATAACAACCCCAAACACACCTCCAAGATGACCACTGCCTTGCTAAAGAAGTTGATAGACTGGCCAAGCATACCTATTGAGCATCTGTGGGTCATCCTCAAATGGGAGTTGGAGGAGCGCAAGGTCTCTAACATCCACCAGCTCTGTGATGTCCTCATGGAGGAGTGGAAGAGGACTCCAGTGGCAACCTGTGAAGCTCTGGTGAACTCCATGCCCAAGAGGGTTAAGGTAGTGCTGGAAAATAATGGTGGCCACACAAAATGTTGACACTTTGGGCCCAATTTGGACATGTTTCACTTAGAGATGTACTTAGGGGTCACTTAGGGGTGTACTCACTTTTGTTGCCAGTGGTTTAGACATTAATGGCTGTGTGTTGAGTTATTTTAAAGCGGAGTTCCAGGCTTTTTTTTTTTTAATTAAAAGTCAGCAGCTACAAAATGTTTAGCTGTTGACTTTTAATAAACAGACACTTACCTGTTCCACGGTGCTCCTCTACCCCTCCTCTCCTTGGTGTATCCATTGGAACTGTGGGCACCCGGCCGTGACAGCTTGCGGCTTCATGGCCGGGCACGAGTCGCGCTGCAGGCCCCCAGTGGACAGGCAATTTTCTGGGACCTGTCACATGTCCCAGAAGATTGCAGAGTGGGAGGGACTGCCTAGGGGAGAGGAGGAGTCGCCTAGGCGGCCTGTGGGCGGAAGGAGGAAGTGGGACAGGAAGTCCCTCTCTAAAGTAGTCACCCACTCCCCCCCTAAAAAAATGACATGTGGCATGTAAGGGGGAGGAGTGCTCAAAGCAGAAGTTCCACTTTTGGGTGGAACTTCGCTTTAAGGGGACAGCAAATTTACACTGTTATACAAGCTGTGCACTCACTACTTTACATTGTAGCAAAGTGTAATTTCTTCCGTGTTATGACATGAAAAGGTATAATACAATATTTACAAAAATGTGAGGGGTGTACTCACTTTTGTGAGATACTGTATATATTTATATGCTTTTGTCTGACAATCTTATATGCTCTTTTGCAAATAGCTGAGCCTAGATTCTGGCTACTCTAGCTCCTCACCACCATCATGTGCTCCATCTCTTATGCAGCTTTAGAGCTCTACCACCTCCTCTAGTTTAAGAGTTGGCAAATGAGGGGCGTGGCTTGCGCGTGCACCTGAATGGCTGCCTGAGCCGTGAGCTCCTTACCGCCAACCGGACTATCAGCGACAAACGTGCACCATATCGCCGCCAAACAGCCCAGCAGACGCATCACACTCCCGGGAACACCGCTGACACAATGTCACACAAACTGAGCCAAGATAGAGGCCAGATACGCCTCACATCCTTCTCCTTCCAGCCCCGCCGAGCACAGGGAAAAAGCCAAGATGGCGCCGCTGGAGCAATGGCGCGGCACTCCATGGCTTACACAGACCTCCCTGGGGGCCATCCACAAGACATTTGCAGTGGATTAACATCCTCATCTCCCCAGGATTCTTCTCTAGCCACTCCGGTCTCCCAGAGCCAAGCCAAATCCAGGATGTGGATGGATCCTAATCACCAGGCCTCAAACACAGTGAGTACAGGCCTCCATAATGAAAATGCTGTCTCCTCTCTACAATCCTCCATAGCTCAATTCCCAACATCAGGGCAACGGTTGCTAGACACCACCATGAAAGACATGCTGTTATCCTTACAATCCTCTTTAATGACTAACTTATCTTCACTGATTGATAGATCTTCCTTGGAAATGAAACATATGGATAATAGAATGCAGTACATGGAAAACAAAATGGAGAAATGTACAGAAACAGTAAATTATCTTGTTGATGCATACACAGAGTAAAAAGATGACTCTCTGTGGATCAAAGCAAAGCTGGCGGACCCCGAGGCCTGTTCCAGACGCAATAATATTAAAATTTGCGGAATCCCAGAGTCCATTCCACCTAAAGAACTACACAACTACACTAGCACCATGTTCTCTAGCATGTTGCCAGAACTGTCTCCAATTGAACTTACCATAGACCGTATCCATAGAATACCTAAACCCCGCCACCTTGAAGCAGACATCCCCAGAGATGTACTCCTGAGGAGCCACTTTTACCAAGCAAAAGAACAAATCCTCTCAAAAGCAAGGGAATTGTCCCCTCTTCCAGCACCATACTCAGACATCCAACTATATGCCGATTTGTCACAGTACACCCTGCAAATCAGGAGGCAGCTAAAAATGATCACTAAGGCCATGAATAATCACAAAATAATATACAAGTAGCGCCATCCAGCTACCATCTTGGCCACCCACAACGGCATCCATCACACCATATCCACTCTGGATGGTGGTCTGAAACTTCTCCAAGCCTGGGGAATCATTCCGGAGCCTCAAAGTAACCAACCTGACCCACACGGGAAACCTAATCCCTTTCAGTTTGGCCATACACAGGGGCACGGTAAGGATAGACAAAATGAATTCAATTGCCCAGAAACCTACTTCATTGAGCATCTGCTCGTCCGGTCTGGCTATATGCTCATTCAACCACTTGCTGAACTAGTTAATGAACAGTTACAACTCACTACCTAACGGATTTTAATACCTTTATTGGTACCTAGATAGTACTGTTTTTGCAGCACCGTTAAGAGAACCAGACAGCGGATCTCGCTTCTCATCAACAACCGGATTCCTGAGGACTAACCCACTGATTTCCAGCAACCGTAAGACCATTATAACCCTACTTCACTCCAGCATCACGCATCAACATGGCTATCAACATCTTGTCCCTCAATGCAAATGGTCTGAACCACCCAGCGAAACATGCCTCTCTGTGGAAAACAGCACTTTCTCACGTTCTGTGCATCCAAGAGACTCACTTTGCCCAAAACACAACCCCACAATGACACCACAGACAATTCCCACATATATTCCAAACCAGCTATACCAAAAAATAGCGAGGAGTACTGATAGCCATTCAGAACACTGTATCCTTCCAATTGCAAAACTGCATCATGGATCCAGAAGGTCGGTACATCTTCCTGTTCTGTACAATTAACAATGTCCCATACACCTTGTTCTCTATTTACGCCCCAAACCACCGCCAGATGAACTTCTTCAAAAAGACACTTCGGACAGCAAGAAAAATTCAACAGGATCGCATGTTGATCTGTGGAGAATTTGGTTCCTAATACCGCAATGGACTCTACCGCAGGGTCCAAACGACAAGCTTCTCCTTTAGATAATTTTATTACTTCTAATGAATTGTATGACGTGTGGAGGTGTTGTCACGCGAGCGAACGTGATTTCACCTTTCTTTTGCCGCGTCACAACACCTACTCACGAATTGACTTATTTTTGACAGATAAGTGGCTTCTGCAGAGAATATCGAGCTCCACTATTCACACCGCCATCTGGTCGGATCATGCTCCTGTTAGCATCTCCGTATCCGCTAACTCCCCACAACCCAACTCCTATATTTGGAGGGCCAATAATTACCTCCTCAACACTCCATGCTACTCCACTCCCATCAAACAACAACTAGAAGAATTCTTCTCAATAAACAAAGCATCAGTATCTGACCCGCTGGTGGTGTGGAATGCTCATAAAGCTGTGATTAGAGGTGTATTCCTTCAAATGGGGGCTAGGGCAAAGAAAAAAGAACTCAAAGACTAGATGAACTCACAGCTGAAATATCACCTTCTGAATCCTTGAACAAAACTAGTTCATCTCCCCTCCTTCAATCTAAAATCTTTCACCTACGTCACGAATTAAGATCCCTACACTCCTTGAGGCGTACGTAAAAAACTATAAAAAAACTCAAAGCATCTACCTATACTACAGGGAACAAAGCAGGTAAGGCCATGTCCTTGCATATCCAAGGACATAGAACTAAAACTAAAATCACATTTATCTATCATCCCCACTCCAACGAAAAACTGCTTAAACCTCGCTCCATTGCCAACGCATTTAATACATACTATAAAGATCTTTACAACCTTAAACATGATTCACTCACACATCAACCATCCCCGGAAGAGAGCCAAACCTTCCTGGACAACACAAATCTTCCCTCTATAACCCCACAACAACTTTTATCACTAAATGAACCTTTCACAATATCCGAAATACTACAAGTAATCAACAAACTCCCCAATTCCAAATCCCCGGTACCAGATGGCTTCACTGGGGAATACTACAAACTTTTCCAAAATATTTAGCCCATATCATCTGCCATACCTTCAACTCAGCTACTGAATCCGCATAATTTCCTGCTGAAATGCTAAGTGCCATGGTTGTGACTCCACCCAAACCTGGTAAAGAACCTACATCACCGAAAAATTTCCATCCTATCTCCTTACTTAATCTAGATCTAAAAATCTATGCAAAACTTATAGCCAACAGACTCGAAAACATATTACCATCCCTCATCCTCAAAGACCAATCAGGCTTCACAAAAGGTCGCCAAGCTTCAGACGCCACTAGACGAATGATCAATATTATTCATCATGTAGTATCCACAAAAACACCTTCACTTTTTCTATCTCTAGATGCTGAAAAGGCGTTTGATAGGGTACACTGGGGATACATATCATCAGTATTACACACATTTAGATTACAAGGACAAATCCACAACGCCATAATGGCCCTGTACTCTACCCCCTCAGCCAGGGTTTTCTCAGCAGAGAACCTTTTGGTACCATTCCAAATTTCCAAGGGTATGAGACAGGGGTGCCCATTACACATCTAATATTCAATCTTATTAAGAAACCCCTAGCTGAAAACACCAGATCTAATGCAATCATTAAAGGAATATCTCTTGCTGATCAGGAACATAAAATCAGTCTCTTTGCAGATGACATTATCCTCATGATTACTGACCCTGACCGCTCCCTACCTGAGATCCAGAAGTCGCTTACCTGGTTTAGTGACATTTCCTACTACAAAGTTAATGAGACTAAATCCTATATCCTAAACTTGGGAGTAAACGACTTTACTAGCGACCGTCTTAAAAAACATTTCCCTTATCCATGGGTGGAAAAAAGTATAACTTACCTGGGAATACAACTGACCAACTCCACCAAAACATTATTTCCATTAAACTACTTAACATTCCGGAATAAACTCCAAGAAAAACTTACCAGGCTGGCGTCTTTTGAGTTTTCGTGGATGGGGCGGCTAGCAGCATTCAAAATGTTTCACCTTCCCCAAATACTTTATCTGTTTAGAACTCTCCTGATTCCAATACCCATTAAATATTTCAAGTCCCTACAAACAATTTTATCTAAATACATTTGGCAGGGTAAAAAAGCTAGAAGCGGCCATGATAAACTGATTAAACATCGCCTAGCAGGAGGAACTGGATATGTGGCTTTTCAAGACTATTACATGTCCTCAATCCTCACCCAAACAAAAGAATGGTTTCAACCTGCCCCCCCTTCCACATGGTGGGGGAACATTGAAGCCTCTACATCTCCAGGAGGTAGTCTGTCTTCATGGCTATTTTCTTTAAAAGTCTAGGAGCAAAAATTCCTTCCGGAATCTCCCCAATGATGGTAGCGACACTTAAAACATGGAATAGATTTGTGAATGACAGCATGAATCACCCTCTCAACTCGGAGGTGCAAATCCCTTTAGAAGCACTACAGAACTTAATGCAATTTACATCTTACTTACAATGGAAAGACAAGGGTATTACACGCATATCAGACCTGCTCAACATTGAAAAAAATTAAACCATTCCCCACATTACAGAAAGCGTTTCATCTCCCAAACTTCGCCATATTCCTGTAAATACACGCTAAACACTGTATTGCTTTGCTCAAAAACTGGACCTGCAAAATCACCCAAATGGCCTGGATCTTTTTTTAGATCTCCTGCACCACACCAAAAAGGGATCTCATTGTTCTATAACCTGTTACAGAACAAAAGTATTTTTACCAAATCCACCCCACTACTTAGATGGGAATCAGACCAGGAACAATCCTACACAGTGGATAAATGGGAAATCTACATACAAAGCTACTTGCTGCTCAACCCATTGGGAACTAGCAGTTAAATTGACACACCGTTGGTATCTCACTCCCAATAGAATAGCCAAATACAACATAAATCTTGACAACTCATGTTGGAGGCAATGTGGACAGAGAGGAGACATGTTACACATATTCTGGAACTGCCCCAAACTGGCAAACTACTGGAATTCAATACTCCGCTTACTCTCTGACATAACACAAATGACAATACCCATGAGACCTTCCCTAGCACTGCTATCTCTAGAAATAGAACAATACCCTAACCCAATAAGAAATATCAATCCTATTGTCAGCAAGACTTAATATTACTAGAAAATGGAGAGACCCAGAACCACCCACGGTAAGGGAAGTGGTACAAACAACCCACGTTCAATTCTCACATGAATCAACACTAGCATTACGTCACAAAAACAAAGCACACTATCTTAAAATGTGGCAACCATGGATTAGATGGACTAGTTCCCCGGAAATTGTCGAGGGGCTTGGTCCTCAACTCTGGTGGATAGCTCCTACATAGTTTTTAATTAACGGTTCCATGTTCTTTAATGTTTCTTACTGTTAAAACGATTGAGTTGTACTGGATTGCACTTCCAGGGTGTATGCTCTGGGGGGGGGGGGGTATGCCTACATGGGCACAGTATAGCACCGATCAGGGTGCCCAGGTGGGTATGCATTCCTCCTACCTTCAATACATTTCATATGGTCGGCTGACCACCATTGGATTATAACACCTATGGAAATATATTTTACTATATTTTACTAATTCACTATAGTTATATGTGTTTGATACGTAACACAATAGACAAATTTTGTCCGCAATATTTGTTAGATGCATATCTCTTGAACGAATTTTGTATAACTTTGTATTGTATGAAAACTTTCAATAAAAATCTATTGAGATAAAAAGAGTTGGCAAATGAGTGCTTATATTCATAAATGCTGCTTTTATTTATTTTATTATTTATGTTATTTAACCTTCAGTGTTATTGCAGGATTAATCTAATATGTAGGCAAGCTAACTAGCAGTGAGGCTAGAGACAAGGTGGGAATAAGGATTAATTCCCCATGCATAAAGAGGATGTTTTCATTCTGTGTATTCTTAAAAACATACTTCTATTTAACTGCTGTCGCTTGCAATGTATATTTGCTCAGAATGGTAATTATTGGTAAAATATATGTAATTGCATTTTCAATCCTAATTAGCACTTTATGTTATACCAAACCTAGGATTTTGTGCTGGAACATGAGATTTTACTAGCAATCGGCAATTCAGAGAAGAAATCCATTACACTCATCTTTATTGCTTAATGTCCTGCTAGCTGAGTTTAAAGTGGTATTAACCCCAAAAAACAAAAAATGTAATATATTGCAGCTTACCAATCATTAGATGCGGTCTTTTTTTAGGCTTTTTTTTCCCTCTGTTTAGACCTGATGATCTGTCCTTTAACACGCCTCCTGTATAAGAGTGCCTCCACTCAGGATGAAGGAGTAGAGGGAGCAAAGCAGCATTGCTAATCTGGGGGAAGGAGAGTGTTAAATGTACTAGCAAATTTAGATACACTAACAAATCAAAGCCAAATTCCAGCACACACTTCAGTTACAGAAGCAATTACACCAACAGTTTTTTTTTCTCTTGGGATAAAGCTTTTACATGAATAAATAAAAGCGGATCATTGTAAGCACCCCTGCCAGTGGTAAATGGTTTGTCTCAACAATCTAACTGATACATTTGCAGGTTCAGCTTGTTCTGCTGATAAACAGACTTACTGGCCAGATTAGCAGGTGAAAATAAAATACCGTATGTCTAAAAAAGAAAACTAATGCAGCAATCACATCTAAGAAATGGTAACCTGCAATATATAATAAATGTTTGCTTTTGGGTATTGTGACAGACCTAGCCGGGAGAGAGACTTTTGGAGGGGACTGTATGCTAGCCTCTTGCCGATCGATCGTGGGCCCTGGCATTTGGTGGAACGGTGCTTTTTGTGAGCTGTATGCCTGGGGACCCTTGAGGCGGTATTACTGTGGATTCGGGTCCTGGTCCCCCAGGACACACAGACTCTGGGGACCCTGGATTTGCCATATTGGAATAGTGACTGATTTATACCGTTGGGACTCCTACTGTTAAATGCTAATGTCATCAATTCCAGCTACCTGTCTGTTGTCTGCTAAAATGTGTATTGTAAATAAGTCTAGTATGGGATCTAAGAGTCATTAGATCCCCATTGTTGTTTGTGTTAATTAAAGCGGTAGTAAACCCAGCCATAAAACCATTTAATTTCCGGCAGGGTGCCGGAAATGCAGCACTCCTATTGGTTGTGCTCTCAACCAAACTGTCAAACCATCCAATGGCTGGTGTCATAATTGATCACATGTGCAGCATCATGGCAGTTGTAGATTAAACAGAGGCAAAGATGGCAGCTTCCTTGGCTGAAAACAACAGGAGGGTTTACTTACACTTTAACTCTGCTATTGTGATAATGTTGATTGGGGATTCTAAGCTACAAGATGGCCAGTCTGGCCTAAAGGTCATGTCTGAGTCATCTAAACTGTCTAAAGGGATTAGTTAATTAGCCCATGTTAATTAGGTTAATTAGGTTACAGGTGTATTGTTAGAGTAATATGAGCCGGAGGTATGCACCTCCACTGTTAGTGTATAAAAGAGCCTGTATTTTTGAATAAAGGAGATTCCTGGTTGATTTTACATACAGCCTGCCTGGTGTTTGCTCTGAGCTATCACAACTGGGTTAGAATGGCACATAGCTGTAGTTCTAATCCCAGAGCATTGGATAACCGAGCAATCAGATGTTGCGATCTGCATTCTGATTCTATAGCTGCAGAGGAGTGTCGGGAGAGTGGAACTGAGCGAGCAAGGGGCTCGTTACATTGGTTGGCAGCCGTGGGATTTGCTCTCCAGTTACTGGGACACTCCAAACCAGCCTGCAGGAGAGCCACGCTGAAAGACTTACTTGAGAGCCGTGGAGGGAATGGTGGGATTGTGCTTCCTTGCCGTGAACACATCCAAACCATCACCTGGATCCAAGGTAGCAGGATAGCAGGAGAGGAGAAATACCAGCCACCATGGATGAGGAATTCAGAAGGAGGTTGCGAGAAAAGCAGATACAGCACAGAGGACCAGTATCAGAGCAGGTCCTGCTAGGATGGTTTGATTCTATCCGCTGCGAACTCTGGAAGGAAGCGCTAGCTCGTGAGCAGCGACACCAGGGAAAAGTTCTCCCCTCCATCCATGTGAGGTACTGTTCGCAGTATGAAGTGCGAATGCTGTTTTTGGGGGAACAGCCGAACCAGGAGTGGACAGCCGAGTTAAGCAGGCTGATCTGGGCAGAATGCGGTTGGACGAGAGCTACAGAGCCCTCCAGTGGTATATAGCCCAAGTGTGCCCGTGAACAGCGAATGACAGCCCCACAGAAGGCTTTGACTACGATGGCCTGGGATTGTTATACTGCAGGCTG
This sequence comes from Aquarana catesbeiana, assembly GCF_042186555.1. Taxonomy (NCBI): domain Eukaryota; kingdom Metazoa; phylum Chordata; class Amphibia; order Anura; family Ranidae; genus Aquarana; species Aquarana catesbeiana. The sequence goes on along the minus strand of NC_133327.1, from coordinate 392,078,048 downwards.
TCCAGGGACCCTGACTTTGGGAGTGATCGGGAGTGGCGTTTGGAGGAAATAATGGAGCACTGAGAGCGGAGACTGAATGTCTCAGAAGTGCAGTGGGCACAGGAAGATTTGGAGTTTCTGGCCATTCAGGAATGGGAGCTGGAGATCGCCTACAAACAGCTGTTAGACTCTGATCAGCAGCAGGGTGGGGCTCCCTTTGCCTGGGACTATCAGGAAATACCAGTTGACAACTCTGAAATCCTGGCTGAAGAGTTGACAATGTGGCAGAGTAACAGTGTGCTTTGCCAACCTGCCCCCGCAGCTATGGAGGCGGAGGTCTTATGGTGGATGCAGCAAGTGCTGACTGACCTGGATGAACCTGTTTCTGCATTGGATGATCTTGGATGGAGGAATGTGCCTGTCCAGCAGAATGCCAGAGAATCGGCAGTGGAAAATCTGAAGATTGCCGTCCCCAAACCTGAAGTGCTGACAACAGGGCAGAGCTCTGCTGACCTCTGCCCAGCACTGATAGCATCTTCTGGGTTCCACGGAGAGGAGATGGTGAACCTTTATCCCCAGACACCAGTTGCAGAGACAGGGGATTTGATAGACTTTTCTGCTGAGGAAGAACAACCTGGTGAGCCTCCAGCGGAAGAAGAACTGTTATTAGGGCCAAACTTCACTGTGCTCTGCCCAGCACCAACAGAAGTATTTGTGAAGTTACAAGGAACTTCCCCAGCTGAAGCGCTGGCAACCGGACAGAGGGTCCAAGATCTCTGCCCTACACCTGCGGCGGTTCCAGAGGCTCAGGGTGAGAAGGAGGTGGTCACTTCCCAGCAGCAGATCAGGATACAGGGGGAGAAGGGAGAGGAGGTGTTTGGCGTCCCTCCCCAACAGTTAGCCAGAGCAGATGGTGTGGGGTTTCCAGCAGAAGGGCTGGCAACAGGGCCGAGTACTGCTGGACTCTGCCCTCAACTAACAGAGGATGGATTTCCTGTGAAGGTGGATGGGACTTCAGTCTCCACCTGTATACCCCAGGGATGCTGGGCAGTCGGCCCAGATCCCCAACAGCATGACGGAGTGAGCCCAGACACCCTGTCTTCTCTCCAGCGGCAGAAAGGACTCCAGGGAGAAGGGCCAGTCCAGGCCTCTCCCCAGCGGCAGATATGTTCTCTGAGAGAGGCAGAGGTTGGCTGGGTGAGTAATGCTTTGTTTGGAACAATTTGTTTGGGGTACTGTGTGGGTACAGGCATTATAGGACTGGAACTACTGACTAACTTCAGAGTCTGCTCCTGTGTTAGTCTCCTGCCAAAAGGGGAGAAATGTGACAGACCTAGCCGGGAGAGAGACTTTTGGAGGGGACTGTATGCTAGCCTCTTGCCGATCGATCATGGGCCCTGGCATTTGGGGGAACGGTGCTCTTTGTGAGCTGTATGCCTGGGGACCCTTGAGGCGGTATTACTGTGGATTCGGGTCCTGGTCCCCCAGGACACACAGACTCTGGGGACCCTGGATTTGCCATATTGGAATAGTGACTGATTCATACAGTTGGGACTCCTACTGTTAAATGCTAATGTCATCAATTCCAGCTACCTGTCTGTTGTCTGCTAAAATGTGTATTGTAAATAAGTCTCTAGTATGGGATCTAAGAGTCATTAGATCCCCATTGTTGTTTGTGTTAATTAACTCTGCTATTGTGATAATGTTGATTGGGGGTTCTAAGCTACAAGAGGGCCAGTCTGGCCTAAAGGTCATGTCTGAGTCATCTAAACTGTCTAAAGGAATTAGTTAATTAGCCCATGTTAATTAGGTTAATTAGGTTACAGGTATATTGTTAGAGTAATATGAGCCGGAGGTATGCACCTCCACTGTTAGTGTATAAAAGAGCCTGTATTTTTAAATAAAGGAGATTCCTGGTTGAACTTACATACAGCCTGCCTGGTGTTTGTTCTGAGCTATCACAACTGGGTTAGAACGGCACATAGCTGTAGTTCTAATCCCAGAGCATTGGATGACCGAGCAATCAGATGTTGCGATCTGCAATCTGATTCTATAGCTGCAGAGGAGTGTCGGGAGAGAGGGACCGAGCGAGCAAGGGGCTCATTACAGGTATAATACTACTTTAAAGTAGAGCTATAAGTAACACTTTTTTTTTTATTTTGGATAGCGTAAGGGAGGATTATAGCCCCTGTCAGTTATTTTTCTCCATCTTTGTTCCATTGAGGAGATTTACATTCACCTTCTGTCCCATAGCCAAGATAGGAAGTGAGAAGAAATCTCTGCAAATCAAGGGAATTTCTTGGGGACCCCAAGGTCACCAGAACTAGTGTCCCCATTGGAAGATTTTTCCTCTATTACTTTTCTGGGGACAACCGAAAATTTGGGATTTTCTTTAATTTTCACTTTCAATGACAATGGTAAATAGGATAAATACAGCGGGGAAAATTTCCCTAACAGAAGCACAGACAGCAATTAAAAGTAAATGGGTGTTTGCTTAATCCATCCCCACTCTATCCAAAATTGAAAAAAAAAAGTTTTTGCCTTTACTTATACTTTAACTCAAAAGCCACACACAATAGTGAAATAATTGTGATGGGTAGTTGCAGATGTGTAAATTGGCTTGGGTGGTTTTAGTGTGGTAATTTCCGAGCAGACATATCCTAATGCCAAAATCACCCCTCTATCCACAACTAAAACAAAAGGCTTTGACTTTAGATACCTTTTCATTTTAAATATTTACTCATGTCATTGTAACTAGTAATGAACCGTTCCTTGGAATATATATGATGGCATAGTCTTTGGTAGTGTTGGAGCCTGTAAGTAATGGCTTGGGATATTTATTCAGTCATTTTATTAAATACCCTGGAAATGTGAGTTTCTGTAGAACGGATCAGTGAGATTTTCATTTCTTACTATGTGCTTCTGCATTTAAAATAAAATTCTGTCTTTGGAATGCATCATTCTTCATTCAATTTCAGTTAGAAAAAGCTACTGTATATAGAAGCCTGAACTAACTTAGGCCCCTTTCACACATGCGGACCGATCGTTTGATCAGTTCAGTCAGTTTTTTCAAAGAAAACACATATGAAGTTTACCAGTTTTTCATCTGTTTTTACATCTGCCAGCTAGAGTCCTTAACCACTTGAGTCCTAGAGCCATGCTTTCATGCAAATACGGACCGTTGGTTAGTTTTCATCCGTTTTTCACCCGATTCGTTTTTTTTAAGGGAAGAAAAATAGGGCTTTGATTCCTTCCAGAAAACGGATGTTGATGGAAGCAGATGTATAGGCATGATCATCCATTTACCTCCGTTTTTCATCTGTCAACGGATGGATGAAAATCGGACAGTCTGCATGTGTGAAAGGGGCCTTATTGAGGCAACGTAAGCTGGAAGTAAGAGCAGCGATACATTTTTTTATTTGTTCTATTTGTTGAATTTAGGAGTGTGTTGGAGTTGACACATTCTAGAAAGACTGCGCTACTTTCTTCTGAAACCAAAATGCTTACTGCTTTTTATACAGTAAACTATGTTTTGTTCATGTGTATTTAATTACTTCAAAACCAGGCCAATTCTGACATTTCTCACATACATGTAAAAACCTGCATTTTTTTTTTTTTGCTAGATAAATACTTAGAACCCCCCCCCCCCCCCCCCAAAAAAAATGAGATATTTTGAAAGCAAAGTCTCTAGGTAATAAAATTATGGGTGTTACAATTCTTGCAGTTAACATTGCATATGCCTGTGAAATGGTGACATACTGCAGTACCTAAACATCTCCAATGGCGACACTTTATTAGTCTTTTATGGGTTACCAGTTTAGAGTTACACAGGAGGTATGACAGAATTATTGCTCTCACTCTGCTGTTCGCAATGATACCTCACATGTGTAGTGCAATCACCATGTACATATGCATGCGGGACCTATGTGCGAGTTCACATTTGTGCTTTAGCACAGTGGGACAGGGGGGCTTTAAAATGTTTTTATTTTATAATATATGTATTATTTAAACAGTTTCTTTCTTTTTTTTAATTGAACTTAATTGTCATTACAAGGGATGAACAACATCCCTTGTGAAAGCATAGGTTATGAAATCCTTGACACTTGTAGTTTCTGATGTCACAGAAGAGGGGAAGGAACTTCAGTTCCTTCCACTCTTCACTTCACATCCGATGCGACAGGGGACCCCTTTCCACCACCTGTAAGGCTGTATTCACAATTGAGCATATCATTTTTACTCGTTTTTTGCCACAATTTTGTGCTGGTCAAATGGTCACCAATGTAAAAAGAAGAAAAATGCCTGTAATCTGCCTAAAAAGAAGCTCCAGAACTTGTTTGAGCTTCAGGCATTTTGGAACTTCTAGCTTCAGGCTTTTGGAGCTTCTAGCTTCAGGCGTTTTGGAGCTTCTAGCTTCAGGTGTTTTGGAGCTTCTAGCTTCAGGCGTTTTGGAGCTTCTAGCTTCAGGCGTTTTGGAGCTTCTAGCTTCAGGCGTTTTGGAGCTTCTAGCTTCAGGCATTTTGGAGCTTCTAGCTTCAGGCATTTTGGAGTGGAGATGTGAATCATCTCCATAGAAAATAATTGATTTTTTTCCCCTCCAGCGTTTTGTAACTTCAGGCTACAAGTTACAAAACACTCAGGTGTGAATGGGGCCTAAAAATTATGGATCGCTTTGGTCACTTTTACATTGTAGCCTATCACCAGCTGAATAGTTTGATACCAGGATCATAGCTGCAGATTCCCCACAAAGACGAATATACTGTATATGTAAAGTATGTCAGCTGGGAAGTGTTTAATAAGGACTCGAACTTAGGGAGTTGTGGCCAAAAGGCAAGCAGAGGGCAAAGGACCAGTCACCAGTATTACTATAGATTACCCGCAGATGATCTTTTCCCCATTAGTGACTTATGAGATCTTGTTCAGCACTGCTTCTCCTTGTGGAAGCAACCATCATGGTGCAGGGCTTTTTTTCCCTCATGTCAAAGCTGCCCCCCTGATGACTGGTAGGGGAATATTCAAGAAGCCGTTATAAAGGGTGAGGAAGCACAGATCCATGGAATAGATTAAGCAGACGCAGAGAGATGCTTGCACTACAGGTCCTCAGATACAGCTTCCTCTTCAGCAAGGACAAGGTAGAGTAGTGACACACCCAAACTACACTCCAAATCTCACAGTGACTGCTATTAGACTGTAGGCAAAAGAAGTACACTGCTAATTTTTAGGAGGAGCTCAAGAAAAAAAGCTAAATCTTTCAAAGTTACTGCTATAGCACATTTAAAGCTGACATTTTGCTTTTTTTATGGAATACAACACCAGTACATTAGTTATGTGTAATGATGTGTATCCCATTACCTGCAGCTCCTATTAAAAATCGCTGCCAATGTGAGTTGCACCACTCGCACTCCCCCTTCTGCCCTCTCCATTATTTGTATTGCTTGTATTACTATTCTCTCTCAATGCAGCAAAGATTGTGAATGGAGAAGGAGCAGCTCAATGACAGGATCCCCCCCCCCCCCTATGTACAGGGTTCTTTTTCACTGCAGCAGCTGTCAGTTTTGAAATTAGTGCAGCTGTGCAGGACAGCTGCATTATTCAGAGATCTGTGAATGAATAAACTACAAGTCCCGTCTTCAGGGCCAGGACAAGGGGTGGGCGGAAGGGGCGGCTGCCCTGGGCACTCCAGTTTCTTGTGAGCTGGGGGGGGGGCTGTGAGGAGATTGAGGAGATAATTTGTGTTGGGAGGGGCCATTTGAGGGGGTGGCATGGGGTAAGATTTGCTAGGAGTGATGATTTAGGGGGATTTGTGTTGGGAGGGGGGATTTCAGCAGAGGAGTGGATTTGTACTAGAGGAAATTATGCTTTGGGGGTAAGCATGCTCAGTTTTTTTTTTTTTGGGGGGGATTTTTGCTGACAAATGAGGCGCATACATCTTGAGGGGGCGCAGTTTGGCATGTTCACCCTGGGCTCTAGATGACCTTGTCTCAACACTGCCCATCTCACACCGCAGCAGACCAACTTGTAGTTCTTAATGGAATACAAGTGTGGTAATCAGCATACTAGTCATCCGCTGATACTTCCCCCAACCCTCTACCTGACAGCTTATACAGAGGCACAGGTAGAGAGCTGGAGGAAGAATCTGCAGGAGCCCGACATAGAAGTCTCGATCACTGAAAGGTAAAAAGAAACTCAATGCATACAATACTTAAAGGACTTGTACCTCTATCAGTCAATGACTGAGCAGTGAAACAGCAGACATGTATGCTCCTTATTAGTGCAAGAGCATTGCAGAATAACTGACTGGCTGGTTGCGCTGCTTCTCCCTTTCCTAGTCTAAGCTGTGCTGTACAGGGGTTTGCAAAAGGGGCTGATACCAAGCAAAAATTAAATCACACTGCGTGCATTTTTAAAAAACACATTTAGCCTGGGTTGACACTTGTGCGGTGTCGGACACCCCATGTGAATCGCACAGGAATCGCACCACATTCCTGTGCAAATCACATGCGATATCTGTGCAGTGCGATTTGAGCCATTCATTTTGTATGGTGCAGGACACTTTTTTTATGCCGCACCTGAATCGGATTGCATGGGTTTTCACATCCATGTGGTCTGATTCTGGCAATTGCACTGTGTTTTGTGAGCTGTTTCAGGGTGTTGTTAATTAAGCATTGACACCCGCAGCAGATCGCATGAATGGAGTGCAATTTCAATGCAGTGCAGGAAACGCATAGGACTCGCTACGTTTCCCACATCACATCAGTATGAACCCAAGCTTAATGATGTATTCATAAATACAGAATTGCGCTGTTTTATGTCTTTTATATCTGCCTAGAGTTCAGCTTTAAATTGTATAATTGAATCCCTGAATTAACTTGGTGTTTGTAAAGGAAACCTTGTGTTTATCGTTACTTTATCTCCCCCTGCTATCATGAATGTGCAGTGAAAATCATTTTCCCAGCAAGCGTGTATTTCTTCTCATTAGTAGGTATGATTTAGACATTTTGTTTTGTGGTAACCATGTTCTAACCTTTTGTTTTACCCCTGCAGGAAGCTGAATTTTTTGACAGTCTTGACACAGTTTTGTATATGTACACAAGAATTGTCTAATTTAATAGTTAATTATAATGCTTTCATTAGCTTTCCTAGCAATTTATGTTTTAATCAAACTCAATTAAATAAACTATATTGCAATATATGTTTCTGCAGTTGTAGCTAGTGAAAGTTTTATGACCCATATCATGAAGCGACACCATTTCTTTAATTAAAAAGAAATTAATTCCACAAATTCCCTGCTTTTTAGTATTGGTTTATTTCCCTAACAAATAGGAAATACTTTTTATTTGTTAAGTACTTTATTTGCAGATAATTTTTTATGTAGCTTAAGTGTTTTTTTTTTTTTTTTATTTCTATAAGATTTTTTACAACATAAAAAAGACATTAAAACAGTGGGGAAGATTTACTAAAACTAGGGCACACAGAATCTGGTGCAGGTGCATAGTAACCAATCAGCTTCTAGGTTTTATTGCCAAAGCTTAAAGTGATATTAACTACTTAAGGACCAGCCACCGCAACTACCATAACCCCGGTATTTTTAAAAACAGCGGACTGTACTCTTTTAGATAAAAGAGGTCTCTGAGGCGGATTCCCCGCGGGATCACTTTTATCGGTGGAGGGAGATGGGCCCCCCTCCCGCCATGCTCCGGTCATCTCCGCCGCTTAACGGAGTCGTCCTCTCCCCTCACTGCCTGGATGCCGAGTGTGGGAAGATGGCCCCTGCTCGGCTCCGTAGCATTGGGGGGCAGAAGCTCTTAAAGGGGAATTTTTTATTTATTTTTTTCAAATGACATTTATTTTTATTTTTTTTATTGCATTTTAGTGTAAATATGAGATCTGAGGTCTTTTTTTTTTTAACCTACAGGTAAGCCTATAATAAATCAAGCATGCAAGTCATGAAGGTTTAGGCTTCTAAATACATGCACTAGTGATTTTAAAAATACTGAAGGCACTGAATCTGTATAACAGCCAGGGAACTCGTATTTTAAAAAAAAGTCAGTAATGGCCTGTTATTTGCAGCCATACTCCTTCGTTAAATTGCCATAAATATATTTAAACTGCCTTCTAATGCAACTTGATACAGAATGGTGATCTAATGTAGCAATGTGTTCTCCAAAAGAAATAAAGTATTGGGTAATTTTGTACAAAGATGCTATTGACAATATGGTCCATAATGTGACTACACCACAATCATTTTACTTATAATCTCAACTAGTGCCAAGCTCTGATCAGTACACAGATTCTTGGCCTCTTGACTAAATTTCCCAGTTGCATTTGTTTCTCCAGCTATGTTTCTATCATTAGAGGTATTAATATAGCCAGGCGTGAGGGAGACCTGTCTGTCACTGAGAATCATTTGGTATACATTAGGGGTGACGCTTCAATGGAAAGCTGTACAATGAAAACATTTCTCCCTCTTCCAGCTGGACAAAGTGCAGAGATCATCCCTTGAAATTCACACACAGCTCACATAATTGAATTTCTACAGTGACACTCTGCTAAGATGAAAAGGGATACTTATTTATTTTATTACTAATGTATTACTAATGTATTTTTTATTAATAAAATGACTTATTTTATTTATTATTCTATAACACTGCTACACTTTACATATTGTAAATTCACAGCAGCCCCTGTCATCAAGGAGCTTACAATCTAAGGTCCCTATCTCACATGCATACATACACACACACTGGACAAATTTAGACAGGAGCCAACTAACTTACCAGCATGTCTTTGGATACTTGTCCTTGCTCTGCAGGTTCGTCTCTTTCAAAGGTTAGCCTTGCTCACTTGTCTTATCAATCTTATGCCCTGTACACACGGTCGGACATTGATCGGACATTCCGACAACAAAATCCATGGAGTTTTTCCGACGGATGTTGGCTCAAGCTTGTCTTGCATACACACGGTCGCACAAAGTTGTTGGGAAATCTGTTTGTTCTGAACGCGGTGACGTAAAACACGTACGTCAGGCCTATAAACGGGGCAGTAGCCAATAGCTTTCGTCTCTTAATTTATTCTGAGCATGCGTGGCACTTTGTGCGGCGGATTTGTGTACACACGATCGGAATTTCCGACAACGGATTTTGTTGTCAGAAAATTTTATAGCAAGCTCTCAAACTTTGTGTGTCGGAAATTCCATTGGAAAATGTGTGATGAAGCCCACACGCGGTCGGAATTTCCGACAACAAGGTCCTATCACACATTTTCCATCGGAAAATCCTATCGTGTGTACAGGGCATTACACATTCTTCTGGACAGTCTCATTATTTCCCCAGAGCAGCAATTTTCTCCATATAGAAGACTCCTCAGGGGCAGTTTTTTTTTTTTATTTCTATAAGATTTTTTACAACATAAAAAAGACATTAAAACAGTGGGGAAGATTTACTAAAACTAGGGCACACAGAATCTGGTGCAGGTGCATAGTAACCAATCAGCTTCTAGGTTTTATTGCCAAAGCTTAAAGTGATATTAACTACTTAAGGACCAGCCACCGCAGCTACCATAACCCCGGTATTTTTAAAAACAGCGGACTGTACTCTTTTAGATAAAAGAGGTCTCTGTGGCGGATTCCCCGTGGGATCACTTTTATCGGTGGCGGGAGATGGGCCCCCCTCCCGCCGTGCCCTGGTCATCTCCGCCGCTTAACGGAGTCGTCCCCGGAGTCTCATTATTTCCCCAGAGCAGCAATTTTCTCCATATAGAAGACTCCTCAGGGGCAGTCTCTGTTTTTTTCCAGGGCAGTCTCTTCCCATGGCATGCTACCAGTTTGGTACTACAAGTTTATGGTTTTTATGGATTCTTGGAGACACTATCATCAAGAACCACTTTTCTGGCTGCCAGTGCTCACATAAATGAAATGTTTACAATTAGCACTTACTGTGACTTTCCTTGGTATAGCAATTTTTTATGCCTTTTTTATTATGGCCACATTCATATTTGGGCAATTAGGAAGAATCATTCTGAATGGAACCCCAAATGTGGTGTGAATTTACTGAGATTGTTGCACAACAAAACGCGCAAGAATCACAGCAAGACACGTGTAAAATTGTGCCTGGCCCGGAGCCAAAGTTTGGTTCCTCAGCTTCTTTGGCGCGACAAACGTGCATAGGGCAGCCCATTTAAGTGAATAAGCTTCCCTATTATGACACACACAATTGTGTGAATCATGCTTTTAAAATTACAAGCGATATGTGAACAGGGCCTAAGAGCCCTGTAGTTTTCTTCAACCTCTGCATTTGTAGACAGATCACACTGCTTTCTCCTCTTCTCGCCTCTTGGCACACCATGGTGTCCAGCTGCTGCCTATGAAGCCTCCAGTGGTTCTGTGAGTGACAGCAGGGACATTGGAACTCACTGATGTCACTAACTGTGTGCATCCACATTCATACAATGCAATGGGAGCACCAAAGAAACTTCCAAGAATTCAAGGTAATTTAATGATAAAATTGATTTGTAGCAGAATAAATCCAACGCGTTTCAGAGTTCAAACACACTCTTCCTTCATCAAAGCTTTACTGCTTGGAACAGTTTCAGAAGAGCAGGTTATGCCAATGTTATTGAATGCTGCAAACGCATCCTATAACTGCACATTCAAAATTCTTTAAAAGAGTTGTAAATGTAGAAGGTTTTTTATCTTAATGCATTCTATGCATTAAGATAAAAAAAACCTGTGTGCTGCAGCCTCCCTCAGCCCCCCTAATTGCCTACCTGAGCCCCCTCTCTCTCCAGCGATGTCCACAAGTGTTTTAGTCGCCTAGGACTCTCCTCCTGATTGGCTGAGACACAGCAGTGGAGCCATTGACTCCTGCGGCTGTCAATCAAAGTCAGTTAGCCAATCAGGGGAGAGAGGGGGAGGTGCCGAGTCAGGGCTCCGTGTCTGAATGCACACACAGAGCTGTGACTTGGCTTGGGTGCCCCCATAGCAAGCTGCTTGCTGTGGGGGCACTTGACAGGAGGGAGGGGCCAGAAGCAGCGAAGAGGGACCTAAGAAGAGGGGGATCCAGGCTGCTCTGTGCAAAACCACTACACAGAGCAGGTAAGTATAACATGTTTGTTATTATTTTTTTTTTTTTAAACTAGACTTTTATCACTTTAAGCCCTAATGAAGGGAAATTGTGTTTGGCCTTCAAAATGAGCTGGCTTTATTCTGTTATGAATCCATTTTAGCACAGAAATACCTTTGACTCTTATGTGGATTCTCAACTCTGAGTCCTGTCCCTGTTTCTTAGGGTGGTCCCCATTTTGTGTAGTGCTGCCAAACTTGAGCCAGAATGTTCAGTGACAATTTCAATGACTCTAAAAAAAAATCTGAATCCAGCACTCCATCTGTCTGTGTTTGAACTGATTGTGTGCGGCACTGTCCTGCATACAGCTTTCAGGCATTGGAATAACTCCATCATGATTTGCTAAAGCAAGTGCAATTTCTAAACATTGATGTATGTAAATAGCCTCAAAAATTTTATTTAATGACAAATGCTGAAAATGCTCAAAATTACTAAATGACCAGTTTGTACTAAAAGATATTAATAGTAATAAAAAAAAAAAAAACACAAATCCACAATAAAATTTTTGAAAAATACTCTATGGAACCCCATCCTGCTGTTCCATGGTGCAAAAATTATTGTGCAGCTTCACTACCCATGTTTGTAATCTTGTGAATATTCTAAGTTCTTTTTAAACAAAGTGTTCTAAAACAACCCTAAAAAGAGATAAGATATTGGCGAGAAGACATTTCAATTAGAGTATGCATATTTTGTCACTTCATAATAATTTTCTTAAGTTGTATTGTCTTTCCATCAAATATCTTCTACACCCACTGCATTACGTAAGCCATACAAATATAATAAAGAGAGAAAACTAATTAGTTAACAGATTGCAGCTCCATCACAGGCAGAGAGAAATATTTAGATTGAAATTGCAGCTTGCCTAGATAAAACAGGAAATTACTTTTCTGCCAAAGCAGAAATGTTGATGTTATAAATATCTAATTTAAAATTGCGTTGAAAATGCTAATAGTAATCATAGTGTAGGGAAAATTATTCTTGCTTTACTTGGCAAACATAACAAGTATAAATAGGACTTTCAGTTATGGATTATATATATGTACGTGAATACAGATTTTTTTTTTTTTTCAGTTGCTGGAGCAACCTAATCAACACAAGTATTATAATTTTCATATTAATGCTGGAAAAAGAAGAGTTTTTTTCTCAGCTAACTTGTTTGCCAAATGGCACTGCTTATTGTTTCAAGACGGGAAAAGGTTTCCCGGGTTTTCAAAGGGAAGAGGATACAATCACCTTAAAGTGCATCCCAAAAACAAAAGGTTTATATATTTCAATTTACCAATCCCTAAATCTGGTGGCTGCATTCATTTTATTATTTCCTTTCTTTTCATCAGGTGATTTGGCCGGTAACACTCTTCCTGTCTGTCATCTGACAGTATCATTGTCAGCCTGGGGATAGGGTAGTGTTCAATTCACTATCAAATTTAGTTGGACTTAACAAACTAAAACTGAACGCCAGCTTACTTTTTCTATGCAGTTACAGCAACAACTTCTTTTTTAACTTTTTAGATAAAGGTTTCACATAAAGGAATACAAGCTGGCCATTGTAAGCACCCCTGTCAGTAGTAAATGGTTTGTCTCAACCCTTTATCTGCCTGTTTTGCAGGACAGCTTGGTCCTATAAAAAAAAGTTGAAAAATACCATACTTGCTGCTAGGATCAACAGGTAAAATAAGTGAAAAAGACTTAAAAAAAAAAAAAAAAAGAAACTACTAATGCAGCAACAACTTTTAAATGGGTTGTAAAGGCAGACATTTTTTTTTTTACCTTAATGCATTCTCTTCTTTAAGTTAAAAAAGCTTCTGCATGAAGTTCCCCCCCCCCCCCCCCTTTCCCTTATGCTTACCTAAGCCAGATTTCGCTCCAACGATGTGCATGAGGGTAGAGGCTCTCTCAGCTCTCTCCCTCTTCATTGGCTCAGATACAGCAGCGGGAGCCATTGGCTCCCGCTGCTGTCAATCACAGCCAGTGAGGAGGGGGTGGGAACAAGCCATGCTCTGTGTGCCTTGCGGATTTGTAGACTTATGTATTTGAATTGATATCATGTAACCTGATTGTAAAAGTTTTAGAGCAATGGTAGATGTTTTTCCTGTACCTGTTTTAGTCATTTAACTTTATATAATCTGGTTTTAGGAATTTTGCTATGTGTGGTATTATGGGCTATCCCTGGGTTTATTTGGTAGGGCAAAGAATGCCTGAGATGTTCAAAAATTGTCCAAGAGAAGATCTGTATCAAACAACTCATAGCAACAAATTCAAATGTGCACTGGGTAACAATAGATAGACAATGAATATAATTGGATGCCATGAGCTTTGTAAGACTGTTCTGTCCTTGGTTGCCCTGACAGGAAGTGAGGGGATATCTCCCCAGTATTGGCCCAGACCGCAATACAATTGGGCAGAGGCTTGAATCCTTCCCTTCTTTATCCAAAACTGGTTTACAATTTTTGACTGGAGTGCGGCTTTAAAGTGAGCACATATTTTAAGTTATGATTGTAAAGTTTTCTTATTAGTAATTGTTTATGTTGTGTATTTCTGCACCTTATTTCAATTACTCTGCATGTACAGGATAATTAAAAGTATTCTACCTCTAATGTCTGTATTTTAATGATTTAGAGTGTACTGGTAGACTTGCACTCGGGGAGAGGTCAGAGACATTAGGGCTAGTTATAGTTCTTAGATGGTGGTTAGATGTTCAGGTGTGGCTTGACCACACCAAGGGGCCCTCAGTTCTAGCCTAAAAAGTTGGGGGCTGCTATTAGGAGAGTGATAGCCAGCAGGCGGAACAAAAAAAAATGTATCCCCCCATCCACACAAACAAGGTGGATGGAGGAATCTTTCCTTGTATTCTGACAGTTGGACTCCTCTACTGTCAGAATACACTGATCAGCAGCTGCAGCCAATTGATCAACAGCCAATTGATTTTTATTTATTTTATTTTTCGTAGGTAAGATCCTGGAGTTTCTTTATTGTGTCTAAAAAATGCTATCATTGTTAGTGCCTCAGTTTCAGCTTGTGTGGGTTTATGTGTGAAATGTAAGTAATGTTCTTAGTTATTGATTTATACCTGTTATAATGTGTTATTAATCTTAAATCATATCTAACTTTGTAGGATGGTGTGGGAGGAATCTTTACTGGATAGCTTGTTAAACTTTGCTGCTACACCCAGGGGACTTCTGTTTCTTCAACAAACTGGAGCCATCAATGAATGTGTAACTTACATGTTTGGTCGATTTACAAAAAAGCTTCAGGTATGTTTAGAATATATTTAGCCTCTTTACCTTCAGCATTTGAGAAAGGCCAGAGGAAAATAAAACAGTTCTTACAGCGGCATGCTCATAGGGCATTTCATAGTCATTTATGAGGAATAATCCATATGATTTGGAAGATTATTCAGAGAATGTATTTGCATAAATTGATTTTAATGTTGGGTTGAAAATTCCTGCTGCACTTTAAATTTGATTCGCAATAAAATGCCCTTATATTTATTCAAGTTATACTGAAAAAAGGCCTGTTTATTCAAATATGAATTAAAATGTATGTATGGCCAAAACTTTTTGGATAGAAAAGCAAAGGTTTAAAACCACTATCGGCTGTTTTTTGCAGTTTGTGTCTCATTAGAGAGATTTCATCTTCACTTCTGTCCCAAAGACGCCACAGAGAATCAGAGGACAGGGAGGGAAATTCTGAATTAAGCTGTAATATTGCAATAAATTCCTCTGAAAATCTGTCTTATTATACATGTTTAGCATTGCCTTGCTGTGTGACAGATTTGATGCATGCCCCTCTCTGTTTTCATGGGGTAGCCATATTTGCATAGTCTTTACTTTTTGCTTTAGAGTGCTACAAAGTGGTTGTGCTTTACTTTGTCTTCTCAAAATGCAGTCAGCCAACACTTTGAAAACAATGCATTCCCTATTTGGGTGATATCTTAACCCAGGTAGCAGTTGCTAAGCAGTTAGGGAGCTTTCCCCATGTTTTGTCCCTTTTAAATGCCGTAAAAAAATACAGAAAAAATACTTATTGGTCTGTCCAGAAATTCAGTAACATTTTTACTTTTTGTAGTGAGCTGACAATACCTTTGCTGTACTGCAACCCCACAGTGTTTTATGCCCTGCCTGTGCCCTCCCCTGCTCAGCTACAGATCACTCCTTTGTGGCGATAGGGAGAGAGAAGAGCTCTGTAGTCTAGCAGAAGAGAATTCAGACAGGGCTGAGAACACTGCTTGGGATTTCAGTGCAACAGAGGCAGAGGAGCGCAGTAGATTTCTGGCAGATCAATGAGTGTTTACGGTGCAGTGTATCCCAAATAAGAAAACATAGGGAAAAAAGCATGTATTGCATAATTTTATTTTCTCCAAACATACACTTTAGGGTAAGCACACATAAGGGGGTTATTTACTAAAGTTAAATCCACTTTGCACTGCAAGTGCACTTGAAAGTGCACTAAAAGTGCACTTGGAAGTAAAGTCGCTTTAGTTCCGAGGGAGACATGCAAGGATTATAAAATCAGCAGAGCTTCCACTCATTTCAGATCTACCCCTTAGATTTAGAACGACTGCACTTCCAAGTGAACTTTCAGTGCACTTTCAAGTGCACTTGCAGTGCAAAGTGGATTTGCCTTTCGTAAATAACCCCCATAGTTACTCGAAATTAGCATTTTATGAAAAAATGCTAAGGGTCTATTTATAAAGGTTTTTTATACAATGTTCACACAGCTTTCTCCCATTTCTATAACTGGATTCCATTGGAAAAATGTGTGAATCCATAAACTGATTGTAAAGTCTCCTTTTTTTCCTATAAAAAATAACATGTTATACTTAATGCCCTGTGCAGTAGATTTGCACAGAGCAGCCCGGATCCTCCTCTTCTCGGGGCCCTCTTCTGTGCTCCTGGCCCCTCCCTCTTGTTCAGTGCCCCCACAGCAAGCAGCTTGCTATGGGGACACCCAAGTGGAGTCACAGCTCCCTGTGCTCATTCAGACACGGAGCCTCGGCCCCGCCCCTCTCTCTCCTGATTAGCTATCTGACTTTGATTGACAGAGGCGGCAGTCAGTGGTGCCCCTGCTGTGTCTCAACCAATCAGGGGGGAGAATCTCGGATAACTGACACACTCGTGGACATCACTGGACAGAGAGGGACCTCAGGTAAGTGTTAGGGGGGCTGAGGAGGGCTGCTGCACACAGAAGGATTAAGATAAAAAACTGTCTGTCGTAACAATACTTTTAACAGAAGGTTGTGTGAACACATTTATAAATAATTTGTAAATGTGTCTAACATGGGACATGTCCTTACGTTTTTTCTCATATTCCCATTGATACAGCATGTATAATTAGACATATATTATATTTTGGTTTATGTTTTCTTTTCAGGTTAGCAGATGTGAAAAATTTGGATACGGAGTTATGGTGACACAGGTAGCAGGGACAGCTGCTGGTGCAGTAGCCCTGCAGAAGTCAGGTAAATGCTGGTTATGCTCAGGGGTGTACCTAGAGCATTTGGCACCCGGGGTGGATTCTATATCTGGCACCCCCCACCCCCTCACCCCCCCACTGATCATGCCTTAACGCACTCAGCCCCCTCATACCTGTACGCACTCAGCCCCCTCATACCTGTACGCACTCAGCCCCCTCATACCTGTACGCACTCAGCCCCCTCATACCTGTACGCACTCAGCTCCCTCATACCTGTACGCACTCAGCTCCCTCATACCTGTACGCACTCAGCCCCCTCATACCTGTACGCACTCAGCCCCCTCATACCTGTACGCACTCAGCCCCCTCATACCTGTACGCACTCAGCCCCCTCATACCTGTACGCACTCAGCCCCCTCATACCTGTACGCACTCAGCCCCCTCATACCTGTACGCACTCAGCCCCCTCATACCTGTACGCACTCAGCCCCCTCATACCTGTACGCACTCAGCCCCCTCATACCTGTACGCACTCAGCCCCCTCATACCTGTACGCACTCAGCCCCCTCATACCTGTACGCACTCAGCCCCCTCATACCTGTACGCACTCAGCCCCCTCATACCTGTACGCACTCAGCCCCCTCATACCTGTACGCACTCAACCCCTCATACCTGTGCGCACTCAGCTCCCTCATACCTGTACGCACTCAGCCCCCTCATACCTGTACGCACTCAGCCCCCTCATACCTGTACGCACTCGGCTCCCTCATACCTGTACGCACTCAGCCCCTCATACCTGTACCTACTTAGCCCCACACACACACACAATACACACAGAGCTCTGCCCCCCCCCCGACAAACAGCCTCCTCCCTTGTACTCACAGCCCTTATATGTAAGATACTCTTCCTTGTCCCAGGTCTTGATTCCACATGTCCCTATGTAAATAAATTGCTGACAGCACAAACGAGGGGCGCACATACATGAAGCAGCCAGAGGTGGCAGTATAGACCCCTATGTGAGCTCAGTGACACTGAACAGCAGACACTGCACACTCACACGAACACAGAGAGTCTGCACCCGCCACTGCCTTGTACTGGCTCTGATAGCTGGCCTGACACCCCCCAATGTGTGGAACCTGGGGCATACTGCCCCCCCACTAGTACGCCACTGGTTATGCTAAAAACTATTTTTTAATTTTTTTGGTTAATGTCAAAACAAATACACATTTTTTGCTTTTAAATAAAAGCCCAAGAAACACGTTCTGAACAGGGCCCTTTGATATATTATTGTTACCCCAGTAACAGAAGATGTCACCCCTGTTTGCTATGTCAGATTGCAATCAATTCTGACTCAAAGCGCTAAATTATTTTGCCACAAAATTAGAGGGTGGGCTAAACAAAAAAGCATGAACATGTATATTTATGTATCTGGTAATAGTTAAAAGGGGAGATCCATCAACACAAGCCCAAAGCATATCCACTCAGGCCCGAGTATATCCGTCATTTACATTAATGTTAAATCGCTGCTAGTGGCTCACACACATGTTGTAGTACTAGCATGACAATCTTTGGTCATATTTAACCCCTTCACACCGACGTAACACACATATATGTGTTCCTCCCTTTTGTGCTGGGATTGCGCCACACGGCACGCTCCCAGCACAGAGACCGGGGTCTCACCGAGAGCCCCCAGCCCTGTACTAATGATCGGGACCTGGATCTCCTGATATCGGTTCGCCTGATCGCTGTGGTAGCTTGTGATTGGCTACCACAGTGAACAGTCACTGTAAAGCCCGCCCCTGTGTTTTTTTTCTTTCTGTGCATGGAGAAGGATACAATGTATATTTCTCATTCCTTGCAGAAAGAAAAAAAACGTGCTTGTGGTAAAAAAAAAATCAGGGAATATACACAAATTTTTACTAATGAAATGAAATCCCAATTTGTCCTAAAAAAACAAGGTATAATCCACCTGGATGCACAAAGTAGGTGCGATGGTATGTAAGGTTTTACTAACACATATCAAAAATATATTTCTGTGGTCACTGAGCACTTTTCTTTTATGTTTATAGGCTTTATCCAGGCTTTTGTCTCTGACTTGTGGTCTGCTCTTGAATGTGGAAGAGATGATGTCAGGGTCACTCACCCAAAACCCACCCCTGTAGATCCCATAGACAGGAGCTGTCAAAAGGTAAAATGGCAATTAATTATGACATTGCAGAAATTCTGGAGACTGGTATATATATATATATATATATATATATATATATATATATATATATATATATATACACACACACAGTGGATATAAGATTTCTGTGTAAAAAAAAATGAAACAAAGATAAATCATCTCAGAACTTTTTCCACCTTTAATGTGACCTATAAACTCTACAACTCAATTGAAAAACAAACTGAAATCTTTTTAGGGGGGAGGGGGAGTAAAAAAAAAAAGTAGAATAATGCGGTTGCATAAGTGTGCACACCCTCTTATAACTGGGGATGTAGCTGAATTAAGCAATCGCATTCAAACTCATGTTAAATAGGAGTCAGTACACACCTGCCATCATTATAAAGTGCCTGTGATTAACCCCAAATAAAGTACAGCTGTTCTAGTAGGTCTTTCCTGACATTTTCTTAGTCACATCCTACAGCAAAAGCCATGGTCCGCAGAGAGCTTCCAAAGCATCAGAAGGATCTCATTGTTAAAAGTATCAGTCAGGAGAAGGGTGCAAATGAATTTCCAAAGCATTAGATATACAGTGGGCCAAAAAAGTATTTAGTCAGCCACCAATTGTGCAAGTTCTCCCACTTAAAAAAATGAGAGAGGCCTGTAATTGTCATCATAGGTATACCTCAACTATGAGAGACAAAATGTGGAAACAAATTCAGACAATCACATTGTCTGATTTTTGAAAGAATTTATTTGCAAATTATGGTGGAAAATAAGTATTTTGTCAATATCAAAAGTTCATCTCAATACTTTGTTATATATCCTTTGTTGGCAATGACAGAGGTCAAACGTTTTCTGTAAGGGCTCTTTCACACGAAAGATCCGTTCAGGTCCGCCTGTCAGTTTTTTAGGCGAACCTGAACGGACCCTCCATAGACCTCTATGGAGCATCGGATGTCAGCGGTGACATGTCCACTGACATCTGACCCGCTCCGATCCGAAAAAGTGTAACGGAGGAAAAACCTACTTTTCCATCCGTTATCGGATCAGGTGACGACGGACTCTACGGTCCGTCGTAATCCGATCCCCCATAGGGGAGAGTGGCGCTCTGACAGGTCCGTCCCTGCACAGTGTGCTGAGACGGACCTGTCATCTGCCTGCTCAGCGGGGATCGACGGAGTGATCCCCCGCTGAGCAGAGCGGGCTCCGTACACGGACACGTCTGTGTGAAAGAGCCCTAAGTCTTCACAAGGTTGTCACACACTGTTGCTGATATGTTGGCCCATTCCTCCATGCAGATCTCCTCTAGAGCAGTGATGTTTTGGGGCTGTCGCTGGGCAACACGGACTTTCAACTCTCTCCAAAGGTTTTCTATGGGGTTGAGATCTAGAGACTGGCTAGGCCATTCCAGGACCTTGAAATGCTTCTTACGAAGCCACTCCTTCATTGCCCGGGCAGTGTGTTTGAGATCATTGTCATGCTGAAAGACCCAGCCACATTTCACCTTCAATGCCCTTGCTGATGGGAGGAGGTTTGCACTCAAAATCTCATGATACATGGCCCAATTAATTCTTTCATGTACACGGATCAGTCGTCCTGTTCCCTTTGCAGAGAAACAGCCCCAAAGCATGATTTTGCCACCCCCATGCTTCACAGTGGGTATGGTGTTCTTTGGTTGCAACTCAGCATTCTCTCTCGTCCAAACACGACGAGTTGTGTTTCTACCAAACAGTTCTACTTTGGTTTCATCTGACCATATGACATTCTCCCAATCCTCTTTTGGAGGATTGGGAGGATTGGGAGATGCTCTCTAGCAAACCTCAGATGGGCCCGGACATGTACTGGCTTAAGCAGGGGGACACGTCTGGCCCTGCAGGATCTGAGTACCTGGCGGCGTAGTGTGTTACTGATGGTAGCCTTTGTTATGTTGGTCTCAGCTCTCTGCAGGTCATTCACTAGGTCCCCCATGTGGTTCTGGGATTTTTGCTCACCCTTCTTGTGATCATTTTGATCCCACAGGGTGAGACCTTGCGTGGAGCCCCAGATCAAGGGAGATTATTGGTGGTCTTGTATGTCTTCCATTTTCTAATTATTGCTCCCACAGTTGATTTCTTCACACCAAACTGCTTGCCTATTGCAGTTTCAGCCTGGTGCAGGTCTACAATATTTGTTTCTGGTGTCCTTTGACAGCTCTTTGGTCTTCACCATAGTGGAGTTTGGTGTGTGACTGTTTGAGGTTGTGGACACAGGTGTCTTTTATACTGATAACAAGTTCAAACAGGTGCCATTAATACAGGTAATGAGTGGAGGACAGTGGAGCCTCTTAAAGAAGAAGATACAGGTCTGTAAGAGCCAGAAATCTTGCTTATTTGTAGGTGACCAAATACTTATTTTCCACCATAATTTGCAAATATATTCTTTCAAAAATCAGACAATGTGATTGTCTGGATTTGTTTCCACATTTTGTCTCACATAGTTGAGGTATACCTATGATGACAATTACAGGCCTCTCTCATCTTTTTTTTTTATATAATCTTTATTTATCAACGTTTAGTAGAAAAATACACACATTTTAGAAAAGCAGGGTAGAACACACATATAATTTGTCCATACATCTGCTAGTGCAAATAAGAATTTCGGACCTGCGGCAGCGGCCTTGTCTGTAATCTACAGTACCTATCCTGAATCAGGATGAACATGTGGCGTCATGTTGGTTAATCCAACCTTGGCCGCATTCAAAGTGCTCAATGATCTGGAGAGCCAGTGGACGAGCCCTCCCCGTCAATGGCTCGAACCGAGGGGGGTAAATACCTCCAACAACCTCATCCGTCTCGCCGTGTCCAGGAGGGGCACACCCTTCCCGTCCCCCCACCCACTAGAGGCGGGCAATGAAAAAAAGGTCCACCTCCCAGTGGGGGGTCTGTGCTCCCTTTTGTTGTCAGCCGCCGCCCATGTCCAGGTAGTGCAACATCTGTATCTTATGACCGCAGCCTGTTAATTGGCAACTGGTATGCAGTCTAAGAAGTAAAATTAGAAGGTAGAGAAGAATAAGAAGTAGTTAGAGTCAGAGGGGGAACAAGTGTGAGAGGATGGGGAGGTGGGGAAAGGGTAAGAAGGGGGGGGGGAGTGGTGTGGAGCTTACCTCAGAGTCTGAGAAGATCTTGTAGATCTGCGCCAGGCGAGTTCTGCCACCGGTTGGTTATCATCCTGGAGGGAGTCTATGAAAAATGTCTAACAGTGGGCTCTGTTACTGTTGCCCAGGCGGGATCTTAAAGTTGGTTCTGCTAATTCCAGTAGGGCCAGATCTAGGCTTGAGGGTATGAGATTCGGGTCGAACATAAAGTCTCTCCAAGGTCCCCATGTGGCCTCAAAGTGTTCCAATTTTCCTTTACAGGAAGCTATCCAGTGTTCAGCTTCTCTAATATCATTGACTTTTTTAATCCAGTCTTCTCTAGAAGGTACCCTGGATTGTTTCCAATATATTGGAAGGAGGCGTCGAGCTGCGTTTAAGAGGTGTGGTAGTATGCATTTTCTGTATCTACTAATCGGCATCCGAGGGACATGCAGGAGGAAGTAGACTGGGTTCAAAGGAAGATCCAAGTCTAGAATTTATTTTATTAGGGATTTGACATCTGCCCAGTATGGCTGTATCAGAGGACATTCCCACCAAATGTGGAGGAGCGTGCCTCTCTGTCCACATCCCCTCCAGCACTGGTCTGATACCGAGGGGTAGATACGAGCTAAATCGGTTGGTACTCTGTACCAGCGCGACAGGAGCTTGTAATTTGTTTCTTGGGTTCTGGATTCAATAGAGCTTGAGTGGGTGAGCTGATATAGGTGTGTTAGTTGGGATGTGGAGAAGTCTAGTTGTAAGTCTCTCTCCCAAGTCCGTATGTAGGTCGGTCTGAGATTGTCATTAGCACTGTTTAATAAGCGATACATTTCCGATATTAAATGTGGGATCGGGTCCTCCTCTATAAAAAGTTGCTCGAAAGGAGTAAGAGTGGAAATATCTCTTATGGATTGTCCGTGAGTTTCGAAAAAATGGTGGAGCTGTCTGTAGCGCCAAAAATTTATATTGGATCCCCTGTGTCTACTTTGCAGGGATTCAAAACTCATCAGCTTACCGTTGCTCATCAGTTTCCAACAGCTGGCATTACCATCAACCACCCAAGGGGCGAAAAAGGCCATTTGCTCACCTGGCAAGAACCAAAGAAATCCCCCTAATGGGGCTAGTGGGGACATGGGCGGTGATAGGTTTAAGATCGAGTTTAGTTTGTCCCAAGTAGCGAGAGTGTGTCTCGTCAGTGGGGAAGTTGAGTCTGAGAGCCCGCGGTATTCATTTGGTAGCCAGGGAGCGAAAGCCAGATTCCTACCAGCTAGCCATTTCTCAAGAGAGACCCAAATTTTGGATTGGGTGTGGAAGCGCCAGTTGAGGATCCTTTGAAGAGCAATTGCTTTGTGATATTTCAATATGTCTGGGATCCCAAGGCCACCTGCTAGTTTTGGGCGTTTTAATGTCTTCATGGCTATTCTAGGGTTACGTGCATTCCACACAAATCCCGTTATGATGTTATTAATCTGGGAAAAGAATTTGGTAGGCAGTGGAATTGGTATCATTTGAAGAAAGAAGAGTATACGGGGTAGAACATTCATTTTTATGATGTTAATACGGCCTATCCAAGTGAACGCAGTCTTGGTCCAAAGGGAGAGGTCTTTTTTAATTGAGTGAAGTAGGGGGGGGAAATTTGCATCATACAAGGAATCAAAGCTGTCTGACAATTGAATCCCTAAGTATCGGATGGAGGATTTAGCCCAGGTGAAGGGAAAGGAGGCTTGTAGGTTACTCATCAGTGCAGGGGTTAGGAGAATAGGTAAAATTTCAGATTTGGAGTAATTAATTTTGAAATTTGAGAGTGATCCAAATAATTCCAGTTCTTTCATCAGGACTGGCAATGATAACAAGGGTTCTGAGAGGTGGAACAACACATCATCAGCGTAGGCGGATAGTTTGTGTTCAGTTTTTCCTACTCGTAGACCCCTTATGTCTGCATTCGCCCTGACCGTGCATAGTAATGGTTCAAGGACTAGAGCGAAGAGAAGGGGGGACAGGGGGCACCCTTGTCTTGTGCCATTCCTAATCGGGAATCTAGAGGAGAGCACTCCATTCACCTTGACCTGTGCACAGGGAGTAGAGTAAAGCGCCAGGATAGAGGTCAACATGCGTGTTTTAAGCCCTAGTGTCTCCAACACCGCTTTGAGGTACGACCAGTTGACCCGGTCGAAGGCCTTTTCAGCGTCTGTGGAGAGAATGATGTAAGGTTTGGAGTCAGGGTTTGATCGGGCCCAGTGGATGAGTTGTATGGCCCTAATGGAGTTGTCTCTCGCCTCCCTCCCCCTAATAAACCCAGTTTGGTCGGGGTGGATGATATTGGGCAGGAGATTCCCGATCCTATTCGCTAAAATCTTGGCTAGTATCTTAACGTCCACGTTAAGGAGGGAGATCGGGCGGTAGCTTTGGGGGAGCGTCGGGTCTTTACCGTCTTTTGGCAACACTGTGATGTGAGCCAGGAGTGCCTCAGAAGGCATGGGGGCCCCTTCCGCAATGGAATTAAAGTAGGCGCACATGTGGGGTTTAAGGAGGGGTAGGAAGGTTTTGTAGTACAATCCCGAATATCCGTCCGGTCCCGGGCTCTTACCTGTAGGGAGGGACTTCACTATCAGTTCAATCTCCCCAGGGGAGATCGGAAGTTCAAGGTCAGCGCATTGGTCTGCTCTCAAAGTTGGAGCGCCAGCAGCAGCCAAGTAGTCTCGTATGGCTGTGGACTTAGATTGCTGTGTTTCTAGGGGGATGTCAGGATGTAAATTGTATAGGTGTGTGTAGTAATCTTGAAACCCTGAGGCAATTTTGGAGGACCGAGCTGATACCTCCCCTGAAGGGGAACATAATTTTTGTATGTAGGTCTGCGCTTGCTTCTTACGAATGGCTCTAGCAAGCATACGACCACATTTGTTGCCCTGTTCGTAATATTTGTGTGATACACGTCTGGCTTGCCCACGAGTCTGCCGATCAAGCAGGCGCAAAAACAAATCTCTTAACTCAGTTAGCCTCTGCAATGCCTCAGGGCCTCCATTTCATTTATGTTTGAGTTCCGCGTCTTGTAGGGCAGCCAACACTCTGTCAAAGTCTGCCTGACGTATCTTTTTAAGTCTAGCCCCTTGAGATATTATCTCTCCTCTGACCACTGCCTTGTGGCCCTCCCACACTACGCCCATGCTGATATCGTCCGTCATATTTTCGTTAAAATAGTTTGAGATGGTCTCAGATACCTTGGCTACTGCCACTGTATCGTCCAACAAATTTTCATTCAGCCTCCACGTCCAGGCTCCTCGGGAACCTAAAGGGAGTGTTAAGGTCACCCCCACTGGTGCGTGATCAGATAGAGTGATGTTCCCAATAAACGCGGACTGCATGAACTCTAGTGTTGGGCGGTCCACATAGATGTGGTCTATGCGGGTGTATACATCATGTACTGCCGAGTGATAGCTGAAGTCTCTCTCCTTTGGATGAAGGACCCTCCAGCTATCAAGCAGCAAGTTGGACTGTAATGACTTTCGGAAGTGTTTTAGGAAAGCATAAGAGTGTGAGTGTCTAGAGCTGGAGGTATCTAACAGGGGGTCCGGGCTAACATTGAAGTCCCCTCCCAAAATAACATAGCCTTCTTTAAAGTCTGCTAGTAGGTCTAGAGTGCTGTCTATGAAAGTAATTTGATTGGAATTGGGCGCATATAACGAGGCGAAGGTATATTTCCGTCCCGCTATGGTTCCTTTCAAAAATACATAACGGCCTAGTGGGTCTATTTTGCTGTCCGAGAGCTGAAAGGGGCAATTCCTGTGAATAGCAATCGTGGTGCCTTTAGATTTAGCTGTGGGGGAGGTGCTGTGGAACCATTGGCTAAATAAATGGGTAGGTAATCTAGGCAGGGAGAGATGAGTAAAGTGGGTTTCCTGTATGAAAACCACGTGCGCTTTTAATTTCTTAAGTTCCCACCAAAGTTTGTTTCTTTTCCCCGGGGAGCATAGGCCTCTTATATTGTATGATATTACCTTAATGGTAGACATATCTGAATAAGTGGTAGGGAGGATGTCGGATGGACTCACTCGCCCGGCGCAGCATCCGAAGTCTTTGGTTGCTCCTAGAAAGGAAGAAGAGAGGGGAACAGAACGGAGGGGGGGAGGAAAGTGAATGGAAAAATGAACAGAGAAAACAAACTGTTAAAATAACGTAAACAATACGACAAGACATTCTCAAAGTCTGTAAATAGAACATCTATAGGTGGGAGGTCCCCCTCGGAAAGAAGGGGGCCTCAGACCTTACCTATTGCCCCAACTAGGGACTGTACCCAATATAGGGTGGCCTACGTGGGGGAACGTGGGCCTAAACACAGGGTGGAGAGCGGGGCCCCGTCTCCACACACCGCGTCTTAAAAGGTGTTTGGGGTTGGAGGTGGGGATAAACTACTGCGTTAAATTAAATTTTGGAGTTCACATTTTCCCACCCAGTACCAGAACATCAGAGAATACGTATGTGAAAAAAAATTATTATTTACTACTAGTCATGACTCTTGAGTGATCTGCAATCACAGCCAACTGGACACCAGCTAAAAGCGTTAAGGCTGAGATCGGGGGGTCTAATCTCTGCAGGAGAGAAAAGCGGGGGAGCCTTTTCTTAACTACTGGGGAAGTCTATGACCACTGTAAGAGTCCAGAGGGACTATCCCCTCAGTCACGGGTAATTGAGGAGCCATGGAGGGTATCCTGATGTTGAGGCTGTCTGTCCCTTCTGCGGTTCCTACGGGTAGTAGTTGACCATGGTGTGGGGACCTGGATCCCAGGAACGCCAGATGAAATTCTCCAATCCGGAAAGTCCACAGCGTCCAGGCCCAGAGAGGACAGGAACTGAGGGAGATCATCTTTGTTGCGGAGTGTGACTTGTCTTCCATCTTTAGTCGCCTGCAGAAAAAAGGGGAACCCCCAGCGGTAAGGAAGGCCAGCATCTTGGATCGCCGTCAAGAGGGGCTTCAGGGCTCTGCGCTGCATGAGGGTGCGTCTAGATATGTCCTGATAAAAGAATAAACGTGCACCATCGAAATCATAGTAGGGCTTGTTGCGCATTTTTTGCATGATGCTGTCTTTTAAAGTGAATTTGTGGAGTTTGCAAATTACATCTCTGGGGTTGTCCACTTTTTGGGAGGGGGGTCTTAGTGCCCTGTGAGCTCGGTCGATTCCTATCGGAGCCGTGGCCGGAAGGCCCAATATGTCTCTGAATATATCTGTCAGCGTGGGGATAATATCCCTTGGGGCTGTGGCTTCTGGGAGACCCCGAATCCTAATGTTCGCTCTTCTGCTGCGATTTTCTGCATCATCCAGCTGACATAATAGGGTTTCAATCTGCTGGTCTTGCTGCTGACATTTAGATTGCAGTAGAGCAATAGTGGGGAGAACCTCCTCTAGCTTCTCTTCTAATGCTTCTACCCTGTTACCCAGGTGGGAAGTATCAGCTTTTAGTTGGGCAATGTCCTCTGTGAAAGCTTTCTCTACCCTGCTTGTAAAACGTTCAAGGTCCTCCTTAGTGGGTAAAGACATAATATGGCGCTTGATATCCTCTTCACAGAGGTAGTCAGATAGTTCAGAGCGGCCATCTAAAGAGGCAGGGGAGGCACAGGGGGCTGAATCACTCACCGACCCTGGGGATGGCACCGGAGATGTTGCTGAAGCTGAGGCTGTCCCTTTCAGGGTTCGGGTTGTGGCCGTTGCTGGCTGAGAGGATTTTGTAGCTTTCTGGGCCTTCCCGGTCGGCGCCATCTTGGAGGCTTCCGGGCCTGGTCCTCGGGTCCCGGAAAAGTATAAATCTAGCTGTCCCTGCCGCGATCTGTCGGTCTTGGTCGGTTGGGAGCTCTGCCGAGATCGTTGTGACATGGGGGGATCTTGTAAAAGTGAGTATCCCCCTATGTAAAGCTGATATTGTGCTGCGGTGTAGCGGAGCTGAGGCAAAGCACGTCCTCACTCCTCCATGTCCAGGACACGCCCCCTCTCTCATCTTTTTAAGTGGAAGAACTTGCACAATTGGTGGCTGACTAAATACTTTTTTGCCCCACTGTACCATGGAACACAGTGAAGTCAGTCATCATCAAGTGGAGAAAATATGGCACAACAGTGACATTACCAAGAACTGGACATCCCTCCAAAACTGATGAAAAGATGAGAAGAAAACTGGTCAGGGAGGCTGCCAAGAGACCCACAGCAACACTAAAGGAGCTGCAGAAATATCTGGCAAGTACTGGCTGTGTGGTACATGTTACATAAATATCCCGTATTCTTCATATGTCTTGGCTATGGGGTAGAGTGGCAAGACGGAAAGCTTTTCTTACGAATAAAAACATCCAAGCCCGGCTAAATTTTGCAAAAACATCTGAAGTCTCCCAAAAGCATTTGGGAAAATGTGTTCTGGTCTGATAAAACCAAAGTTAAACTTTTTGGTTATAATTCCAAAAGATATGTTTGGTGCAAATATAAAACTGCACAAAAAATAACACCATACCCACAGTGAAGCATGGTGGTGGCAGCATCATGCTTTGGGGCTGTTCTTCTTCAGCTGGAACAGGGGCCTTAGTCAAGGTAGAGGGAATCATGAACAGTTCCAAATGCCAGTCAATATTGGCACAAAACCTTCAGGCTTCTGCTAGAAAGCTGAACATGAAGAGGAACTTCATCTTTCAGCATGACAATGACCCAAAGCATACAGTGGGGACAGAAAGTATTCAGACCCCCTTAAATTTTTCACTCTTTGTTATATTGCAGCCATTTGCTAAAATCATTTAAGTTATTTTTTTTTTCCTCATTAATGTACACGCAGCACCCCATATTGACAGAAAAACACTGAATTGTTGACATTTTTGCAGATTTATTAAAAAAGAAAAACCGAAATATTACATGGTCCTAAGTATTCAGACCCTTTGCTCAGTATTTAGTAGAAGCACCCTTTTGATCTAATACAGCCATGAGTCTTTTTGGGAAAGATGCAACAAGTTTTTCACACCTGGATTTGGGGATCCTCTGCCATTCCTGCTTGCAGATCCTCTCCAGTTCTGTCAGGTTGGATGGTAAACGTTGGTGGACAGCCATTTTTAGGTCTCTCCAGAGATGCTCAATTGGGTTTAAGTCAGGGCTCTGGCTGGGCTATTCAAGAACAGTCACGGAGTTGTTGTGAAGCCACTTCTTTGTTATTTTAGCTGTGTGCTTAGGGTCATTGTCTTGTTGGAAGGTAAACCTTTGGCCCAGTCTGAGGTCCTGAGCACTCTGGAGAAGGTTTTCGTCCAGGATATCCCTGTACTTGGCCGCATTCATCTTTCCCTCGATTGCAACCAGTTGTCCTGTCCCTGCAGCTGAAAAACACCCCCACAGCATGATGCTGCCACCACCATGCTTCACTGCTGGGACTGTATTGGACAGGTGAGCAGTGCCTGGTTTTCTCCACACATACCGCTTAGAATTAAGGCCAAAAAGTTCTATCTTGGTCTCATCAGACCAGAGAATCTTATTTGTCACCATCTTGGAGCCCCTCAGGTGTTTTTTAGCAAACTCCATGCGGACTCTCATGTGTCTTGCACTGAGGAGAGGCTTCCGTTGGGCCACTCTGCCATAAAGCCCCGACTAGTGGAGGGCTGCAGTGATGGTTGACTTTCTACAACTTTCTCCCATCTCCAGACTGCATCTCTGGAGCTCAGCCACAGTGATCTTTGGGTTCTTCTTTACCTCTCTCACCAAGGCTCTTCTCCCCCCGATAGCTCAGTTTGGCCAGATGGCCAGCTCTATGAATGGTTTTGGTCATCCCAAACATCTTCCATTTAAGGATTATGGAGGCCACTGTGCTCTTAGGAACCTTAAGTGCAGCAGAAAATTTTTTTTTGTAACCTTGGCCAGATCTGTGCCTTGCCACAATTCTTTCTCTGAGCTCTTCAGGCAGTTCCTTTGACCTCATGATTCTCATTTGCTCTGACATGCACTGTGAGCTGTAAGGTCTTATATAGACAGGTGTGTGGCTTTCCTAATCAAGTCCAATCAGTATAATCAAACACAGCTGGACTCAAATGAAGGTGTAGAACCATCTCAAGGATGATCAGAAGAAATGGACAGCACCTGAGTTAAATATATGAGTGTCACAGCAAAGGGTCTGAATACTTAGGACCATGTGATATTTCAGTTTTTCTTTTTTAATAAATCTGCAAAAATGTCAACAATTCTGTGTTTTTCTGTCAATATGGGGTGCTGTGTGTACATTAATGAGGAAAAAAATGAACTTAAATGATTTTAGCAAATGGCTGCAATATAACAAAGAGTGAAAAATTTAAGGGGGTCTGAATACTTTTCGTCCCCACTGTATATCCAAATCAACAAAGTAATGGCTTCACCAGAAGAAGATTCAAGTTTTGGAATGGCCCAGCCCTGAATCCGATTGAAAATCTGTGGGGTGATCTAAAGAGGGCTGTGCACAGGAGATACCCTCACAATCTGACATATATGGAGTGTTTTTGCAAAGAAGAGTGGGCAAATATTGCCAAGTCAAGATGTGCCATGTGATAGACTCATACCCAAAAAGACTATGTGCTGTAATAAAATCAAAAGATGCTCCAACAAAGTATTAGTTTAAGGATGTGCACACTTATGCAACCATATTATTTTAGTTTTTTTATTTTTACTTCCCTCCACCTAAAAGATTTCAGTTTGTTTAACAGAGTTGTACAGTTTATAGGTCACATTAACCACTTCCCGCCCGGCCTATAGCAGATTGATTCTGTTATCCTGACTGGGCGTCATATGACGTCCAGCAGAATAACATGCTGCGGGGACACGCAGCGCGGCGATCACTAGTGCTGCGTGTCAGTCTGACACGCCGCATCTCTGATCGTGGTAAGGAGCCTCTGTCAGAGGCTTCTTACCACGTGATTAGGAGCCTCTGTCAGAGGCTTCTTACCACGTTATCTGCTTTGACCAATCACAGCTGATCATCGCGTGAACCGGGAAGTGCCGGTAAACGACATTCCTCAGTTCGCGCTGACAGGGAGTGCCAATCGGCGGGTTCTGTGTAAAAAAGGATGCAAATTTTGTTTGGGTACAACATTGCATGACCGCGCAATTATCAGTTAAAGCAGCGCAGTGCCAAATTGTAAAAAGTGCTCTGGTCATTGAGCAGCCAATATATACGCACTGTATTTATTGAGGACATGCAATGTTATTTTTTTTTTATTTCAGTAAAAAATGGCACAGTGTTAAAATGCTTAAAGAAGTATTGAACTCAAAACCAAAACAGAATTATATTGCAGCTCACCAATAATTAGATATGGTGGCTGCATCAGTTCTTTTCTTTGACTTTTTCCCTCTGTTTTCAGCTGGTGATCTGGCCAGTAATAGAACTCCTGTATTAGTGAGACACCACTCTCGGTGAATGAGCACAGGAGGCACAGCAGGCAGCAGCATTGTCAGTCAAGGCAGGGGGTAATGTTAAAAGTATTAGCAGATTTAAAAACACTAACACATTGAATACCTATTTGAAAACAGAGCAACAGAGTGGGACTTTGCATGAGACGCTGGGTGGGTAGAGCCAAGCGTCTCCATCCCCGATAATTTGAACAAAAAAAGAAAACGAAAAAGCGGGACTTTATATGAAACATGCACTCCAGGAGATAACAACTTAAAGCGGGGTTCCACCCAAATTTTGAACAATATCTGTATATATTCTCTTCCTTGCCTAGATACTGACATGCCGTTTAAAAAAATTTAAATCGCCGTAATTACCTTTTATTTTTCTATTCTTCTTTGCACTTCCTGGTTCTCCTCCCGTGGGAGTAGGCGTGTTTCTAGCCTCTCCCAGACTCCGCACAGTCTCCTGGGAGCTAGTCTCAGGCTTCCCAGGATGCCACTGAGCATGTGTGGGAATGAGCGGTGAATGCTGGGAGCACAGCATTCACCGCATCCAGGAAATAAATGCTTGTGGGCTTCAAATGCCCACAATGAAGATGGAAACCGCCTGCAGTGAATAATATAAGTTATTCTTTCCGACGAAATCTGACACAGGCGGACATATTACACACAATATGTGAGTATGTAATGCTGAGAAGAAAAGTTTGTGAATGAACTAAAAAAAAACAAAAAAACGATAGATAGGTGGACCCCCGCTTTAATAACCATGAATATGGCAAGTACCCAAAATACAACAGAACCAAAACATGTTGCATGGAAGCATCACATAACCTCAATTGGCATTATATAATTTATTTATTGAAATACAAATTGTAACAAAAAGTAAAAATATTGATGACATGGTTCATAATAATATTAAAAAACCCTTATTCATAACGAGACAGGTCTTAAATTATACATAGGGTATAGCAAAAATACAGTTAATGACATGGTTAGTTCATTTTGTTCATATTGTAAAAAGCAATTACATAAAAGACAAGTCTCTATGATATTTAATTGTAAGTTGGGTAGGCAAGTAAAATCCAATTAATATGTAGGATAAAAGAATAATGCAATTTTAAACATATGGGGGCAACCATTGGCTCACACTTCCATAATAGAACAACATGATTGGCTCATATTGATACATACTGTAGATAGCCAGATTCACTGAAGTGTATCTCCATAGTAAATAATTGTAGCTAGAATTAGTTGGTACAGTCCAATTGGTATAAATACGGTAGTAGAGTAAAAGTAATGTAGTGTGGACAGGGGGGCATCTATTGGCTCAACGCGTTTCGTGGCAATCACCACTCTTCAGGAGCAGGTATGCAGTAGGTGTCTATAGATATTAAAATCTATAAAAATCTATAATCTAAAATCTGAAGAGTGGTGGTTGCCACGAAACACGTCTATTATGGAAGTGTGAGCCAATGGTTGCCCCCATATGTTTAAAATTGCATTATTAATTTATCCTACATATTAATTGGATTTTACTTGCCTACCCAACTTACAATTAATTATCATAGAGACTTGTCTTTTATGTAATTGCTTTTTACAATATGTACAAAATGAACTAACCATGTCATTAACTGTATTTTTGTTATACCCTATGTATAATTTAAGACCTGTCTCATTATGAATAAGGGTTTTTTAATATTATTACGAATCATGTCATCAATATTTTTACTTTTTGTTACAATTTGTATTTCAATAAATAAATTATATAATGCCAATTGAGGTTATGTGATGCTTCCATGCAACATGTTTTGGTTCTGTTGTATTTTGGGTACTTGCCATATTCATGGTTATTAAGTTATCTCCTGGAGTGCATGTTTCATAAAAAGTCCAGCTTTTTCGTTTTCTTTTTTTGTTCAAACTACAGTAACACATTGAAGCCAAACTCCAGCTCACACTTTATAATCAGTTACAGCAAACCGTTTTTGTGTGCCTTTTGGGATGAAACTTTAACATTAATAAATGAAAGCTGATCATTTTAATCACCCCTGCCAGTGTTAAGTGGTTTGTCTCATCCATGTAAACTGATACATTCTTCTGGAGAGCTTGTGCTTTTGAAAAACCACAGACTTGCTGGCCAGGTCACCAGATGAATAACTGAAGAAAGAAAGCCTCAAAAAGGAAACTAATACAGCCATTACATCTTAGAATTGGTAAGCTGTAATAAAATAAATGTTTGCTTTTGGGTTTAATACTGCTTTAAATGTTACTAAATGTATTGTCATTGTGAGAAAATATGTGCATTTTATTTGAACTCTTCTAAGAAGGAATTGGTAATGCTGAATGCGGAAATCCTGTTTCACTCATACAAATAATTCATGTACTTAAGTAATACACTAGTTTTATGTGCTCCTACGGCTTAGCATCAGAAATTCCCAATAGACTTTTACCTATGCATCTAGATGCAGAATGGTAATACAAGGATAAGTGCATTCTCATCACTAAATCAATCTCCTCTTAATGAAGTTGCGCTTTTGTTTCCAAATAAAATACAGCTGAGGTTTAATTCATTTTTTCTTATCTTTTTAATATCAAGTCTTTTCTAGCAATGGTGAACTTGTCTTCATACCCTGCTGTTTATGAGCTGCTAGGAAAGCAAGTCTTGCCTTCGAAGAATGAATACTCTCTCCGCGAAGTTCCCTCTTGCTTTGTTGTAAGTTAAAATGCAAGTAACTGTTTTTAGTGCTCTTAGCTGCAAAAACAAATGTATCTTGACATATTTGCTATGTAAATATTATTTTCTTAAATATCGTTAACCGGTTCCCGGCCGGCTCGCGTACATATACAGGGGCAGAATTGCTCCCCTGCGCGAAACCCCGTACGTCCTTTAACAGCTGCCAGAGGGCGGGGACCTGATGCACGTGGCTGGCGGTCGTGATCGCCGCCGACAACACGTGATCGCATGCACAAGTGCCAGCACAGGGATTTGTGTGTGTACACACAAATCCCTGTGCTGTCAGAGGAGAGCTGCCAGAGGAGAGGAGACAAGTCGTTTGTTCCTAGTAAGTAGGAACTGTGAAATGTCTCCTCTCCTACTCAGTCCTATATCCATACAGTTAGAACACACTGAGGGAACACACATTTAACCCCTTGATCGCCCCCTAGTATTAACACCTTCCTTACCAGTGTCATTTACACAGTAATCAGTGCATTTTTATAGCATTGATCGCCGTATAAATGTCAGTGGTCCCAAAAATGTGTCAAAAGTGTCCGATCTGTCCGCCACAATGTTTCAATACCGCTAAAAATCACAGATCACCGCCATTACTAGTAAAAAAATGCCAGAAACCTTTCCCATAGTTTGTAAACGCTATAACTTTTGCGCAAACCAATCAATATACGCTTATTGCGATTTTATTTTTACCAAAAATATATAGAAGCATATATATTGGTCTAAACTGATGAAAATTTTTTTTAAAAAACATTTTTGGGAATACTATAGCAAAAGGTAAAAAACATTGTTTTTTTTTTTTCAAAATTGTCGCTCTTTTATTGTGTATAGCGCAAACAATAAAAATTGCAGAGGTGATCAATTAGCCCCAAAAGAAAGCTCTATTTGTGGGAAAAAAGGACGCAAATTTTGTTTGGGTACAGTATTGCATGACCGCACAACCAGTTAAAGCAACACAGTGCCATCTGTAAAAAATGCTCTGGTCAGGAAGGGGGTAAAACCTTCTGGGGCTGAAGTGGTTAAAGGAGAACTTTGATAAGTAAGATTTGCATTTAAACTGGATATGTAATTTAATTACAGTGCATTTTCAGAATATAATCCTGCTTTCTGAGGGCCTGTGTTTATGGGCTTTGGACTTGTGTTGCAAACATAGTGTACCAGAAGTTATAGAAGATGGTTTTAATTTATATTTAAGCCTAAGGTTCACATCTAAAATTCTGAGCTTCTTTTGATTAAATATGACCGTTGGTTGCTTTGGGCCTTGCCTTATATAGAGCAAATTGGCTAATTACCCAGTTTGACTCAATATGCTACTCAGATTTGTGCATTTAAAGTCTATTACAGTTCTAGACTAGCTCATAGTATTTTAACTCATTTTACAGTAGGCAAGGAACATCGTGTGAAGTATAGTAAAATTTTTCCTTGTCAAAAGAAGTTTATTGAGTATACAATGTTATAAAGATACATAAAGATACATGAAGTAAGTTTACAAGGATCTATAAAGTAAGCTCATTGTTTTACAGTAGGGTTTATATAGGTAAATATCATGAAATTTCAAATATTAAACATTGGGTTCACGTAAACCTAAATTAAAGATATACATCATTTCCTTAGTTACTTTTGTAGGTATTTAAATGATTTATACCTACTATACATATTGTTTACAAGTAGAGTGTATATAGGTCAAATAAATTCTGATAATGAGCTTTAATCGTAAGGTGGAGAAAAGGAAAGAGAAAGAAGAAAAAGGGTTGAAAGGTAGAGGTATGGTCCACAAGGTTGTCCCGCTCGTCAGTTTATTATTCTTTTTAGTTCTCTTTGAAGCCTTAGAATGGGTGTCTCTGTAAGTCATTTAATCTGTTACCATGGCAACAGGACAGAGTCATTGAAATTTGACAGGAACTGTTGTTTTATCCAAGGATGCCAAAGTTTTTCAAATTTTGGAATTTGATTTTGATCGATGGCTACCATCTTAGCATGGGACATTGTATTATTCATTCTGTGAATTGTTTCTGCTAGTACCAATGTAGGAGATTTCCATGCCTTGGCCACTGTTTGTTTTGCAGCCATTATTAGTTGGATCATAAGTTTGAATTGAGAGAGTGTTAACCATTCCGGTTTTAGATTAAGTAAAGTTAAATATGGATCTGGTTGTATTATTTTTTTAAATATTTTAGATGCAACCACGAAGACTTCCTTCCAGAAGGTTTGGATTACTGGGCACGTCCACCATATGTGTAAATATGTGCCTATTTCTGGGCATCCTCGAAAACAAAGAGTTGAGGTATTAGGTGAATATTTTGCCACTCTAGCGGGTACAAGGTACCAGCGAGTTAGGACTTTATAATTTGTCTCCAGTGCCAAGATGTTGGGTGAAGATGACTTAGATGTGAGCCATATATTAGACCAGTCCGTGTCTTCTAAAGTTCGTCCCAGGTCCTCCTCCCACCTCTGAACGTAAGAGGGTCTATTAAGATTTGCTACTCCATATAATTGATTATAAAGTGATGAAATTGTACCTTTAGCAAATGGATCTTTTGTACAGATTGATTCAAAAATGGATAATTGGGATAATGGTGTATCCCCCTTTAGGAATGGTGTATAGAAATTTTTGATTTGGAGATATCTAAATATCTCAGAGTTTGGTAGATCATATTTTTCTCTAAGCGATGGAAATGAAAGGAATGATTTAGATGCTATGAAGTCATTTAGTGTCTGAATGCCTGATGTTGTCCAAGCTTTAAAAGAATTTGGGTAGATCCATGCCGGATAAAAGGCCGGATTTCTGATAAAAGAAAGGAGAGGATTGTGTGGAGATTGTAACTGATATTTGGTTTTTAGTTTATCCCAGAGAGATAAGAAGTGTTTAGTTATGGGATTATGAATTTTAAAGCGGTCTTTAGGATCAAGCCATAATAAATTTGATATTAATAGAGGGTCATTTTCTGAAGCCTCTATAAATACCCATAATGGGATTTCCTGTTTTGCATGGTATTTGGACAGACTGGCCAAATGTGCTGCTCTGTAGTAGTTAGTAAAATTAGGGTATCCCAGGCCTCCTTTATTTTTGGGAAGATGTAGTGTGTGTATAGGTATACGTGGTTTAGAAGAGCCCCATATAAACGAAGTTGCTCTTTTTTGTACTATTCTCAAAAAATAGGAAGGAATTGGAATAGGGAGGACTCTGAATAGATAAAGCAATTTGGGTAGAATAGTCATTTTGATTGCATTAATCTTCCCTATCCAGGATAAAGGAAGTTGCGACCATTGTTTTATTAGATTTGTGATCTGTCTTAATACAGGAGGATAATTGGTTGAGAATAAGTCAGAATGAGATGCTGTTAAATGAATTCCAAGATATGGGATTGATTTTTCTGCCCATGTGAATGGGAGTGCAGCCCTAGCCGGGATCAATTCCATGTTTGTGAGTGAAATATTAAGCACTAGGCATTTCTTAGGATTAATCATAAGGCCGGATAGGGCTGCAAATCCATCAAGAGCTGGTATTAAGTTAGGACCTGAGACCTGTGGTGATGATAGAAAAAGTAATATATCGTCTGCAAATATACATAATTTGTGTGTAATACCTCCTACTTCAATGCCAGTTATAGTTTGGTTTGTTCTGATGTATTGGGCCATGGGTTCGAGTATAAGGGCAAATAATAAGGGAGATAATGGGCAACCCTGTCGGGTACCTCTTTCGATATTAAAGGCTTCAGATTTGTATCCAGCATATTTTATATAGGCTTTGGGTTTATTATATAATGCTTTGATCCATGTTAAAAAGTGGGGTCCAAAACCCCATTTTTGTAATGAATATTGCATATATTGCCAGGATACTGTGTCAAATGCCCTCTTAATATCGAGAGATAGAAAACATAAAGGGATTTTCCGTTTTTTAGCAATATGTGCCAATAACACTGCCCTGCGTATATTATCGCCTGCCTGTCTATTTGGCATGAAGCCTATTTGATCTCTATGTATTAATTTTCCTATAATGCTATTGAGGCGTTTTGCTATTATTTTTGTTAATAATATAATATCGAAGTTTAACAGAGAGATAGGCCGATAATTCACACAGGAAGTATCATCAGAAAGGGGTTTTGGGATCATACAAACAATTGCCATTAGTGTTTCTTGCCGAAAAGAATGTCCATCTAGAAGTTTGTTAAAAGTTTCAGTGAGAATGGGAGAGAGTATTTCTGAGAATGTTTTATAGTATAAAGCCGAGTAGCCATCTGGGCCTGGTCTTTTGTTAAGTTTTAGGTCTTTTATGGCGTTAGCAACTTCATCTATAGTTATAGGCTCATCCAAACTGCTTTTTTGATTCTGAGATAACTCAGGTAAGGTTATTTTTGAGAAGAAGGATTCAGCTTCTGTAGGATTAAATTCATTGTTTGTCTTGTATAAAGTTGCGAGATGTGAGTGAAATTTATGGACTATTTTAACTGGATTACAAGTGTAAACATTTTTTGATAATTTCAAACGTATTGGTTTGAAAGATTTGTTAGTTGAATTTAATGCCCGAGCCAAATATGTACCTGGTTTGTTTGTATTCATGTAGAAATTGTGTTTGGAGCGTTTGAGGGATTTATCAACTGACTCAGTGAGAAATAGATCGTATTCCAATCTAGATTTTTCCAGATGAGATTTTGTACT
Organism: Aquarana catesbeiana; assembly: GCF_042186555.1. Classification (NCBI taxonomy): domain Eukaryota; kingdom Metazoa; phylum Chordata; class Amphibia; order Anura; family Ranidae; genus Aquarana; species Aquarana catesbeiana. The sequence continues at coordinate 392,039,506 of NC_133327.1, read as the reverse complement.
CTGAGATGGATTATCTTGAAATGATATGTAGGCTGCATTAAAATTGAGTTCTAGTTTTTTTGCTAGATTTTTGCGTTCCCGTTTAAATAGTGCCATTTGTCTTTGTATTGTACCACGCAAGACAGGCTTATGAGCTTCCCACAGTGTTATTGGGGAGATGTCTGTTGTATTATTAATTGATATGTATTCCTTTAAAGCTTGTTCAATGGCCATCTGATTTAGTGGGTGTTTGAGCATTATGTCCGGTAAGTACCACGTTGGGTCATGCGCTTTTGGTATGGCTGAGGCTATAGTAGTGTATACTGCATTATGGTCAGACCACGGAATCGGAATTATATCTGATGCAATAATTTCTGGTATCATTCCTATTGTTAGAAAAATATGATCTATTCTGGTGAAGGTTTGATGAGGGTACGAGAAATAAGTGAATTTCTTTTTCATTGGGTTACTTTCTCTCCATGAATCTACCAGATTGTATTTGGAAAGAAGTTGAGAAAAAGGTAATCTAGAGGTTATTTTGGATGGTGTAAAAGGTGATTTATCTAGAAATGGGAGGAGGACCTGGTTCGAATCCCCACACATTATCACTGTTCCTATTTTGTGTGTATTAATCACTTGTAATATATGTGAGAGGAATGGTGTAGGTTGTTTGTTAGGAGCATAGTAGGAAATCACTGTGATTGCTGTATCCATTATATAACCCATGAGTATCAGGTATCTACCTTCTGGGTCTTTAATTTCTGATGATAAGGTGAATGGTGTGGATCGGTGAAATGCAATTAGAGTTCCCCTTTGCTTGGTACAGGCAGAAGCCGTGTAAATTTGTTGATAAAAAGGAGAAATATATTTTGGAGTAGAATCTTTGGTGAAGTGTGTTTCTTGGAGGCATACTATGTGAGCCTTCTTGTTATGGAAAGTACGGAAGGCTTTGGTCCTTTTTTGAGGGACATTTATTCCCTGAACATTCAGGGAAAGTATATTCAGTGGTGCCATGGCAATAGATCAAATAGTTTTGACTTACTTTTTGTTATGCAGAGCTGACTGCGCAGATCAACCTGTGTGGACTGAAGAGATGAATAGATAGAAAAGAAACCAGTGAATTCTGGAGTAAAGAGTAAACAAAAAACATATGAGATTAGATGATACATTGTATAAATTATTTTTTGCAAGTAATCACAATTTACCCGTGAAAGAGAATAAATATCTCTCTCAGGGGAATAAGTGCCTTCGTCACACTCCCACATAATATGGTTGGGAGAATGAGGAGGGCTAATGGGGGTACACGGATCTTCCGCTTACAGGAGAGAAGTGCTATGTCAAAAGACATCAAAATGATGTTTCATTAATTGGAGTGCAGAATATAGTTTTTGTTGAAATTATTTATTCCAGGGTGGTTGTATATGGTTAGTCTTGCCCTAGGCTAAATAATTCAGGTAGAAAGGTCCTGTTAATAACTTTGGTATTGATGAAGATAGTTTGAATTATTTTGGGATTTTAACCCTTTTAGAGTAAACAATTACATATTTTATTCATATGTAACTGTTTAGATATGTTAACTCATAAAATTGAGGTTGTATTGCTTCAGATTAGAATAAACAAAAACATAATTCTAGGAACTAGTTAGGTAATAATATATTTGTTTTAAGAAAAGAAAGAAAAAGCTTCCATTACTTCTGGATTATTGAACATTTGTCCTAAAAAGTAATAAATCTATTGTTATTACCTGATAATATATAACTGAACAAGAATTTCCTTATTTCACTTATATATTCTAAGGCTATATGAATCAGAAGTAATAAGAAATATAACTGGAATGTAACATGATCCCACACAGTGTGTGACTATCAGAATGCAGTTACATTCAGTTATAAATATAGGTTTTTTATAGAGAACCATCTCTTAGTATAATAAATGAAGAGATATCAGGAATTAGGATGTCAGTCCATTGAATCTTCTTGGTCCATGGATGATGTGGCATAACGGCCTCTTTTGTGAGAATGATGATTCCCATTTTGTTCTGAAATTTTCTGGGTGCTGCCTGAAGGTGAAGATGACGCCATTCTTCTGCGTGTGGGAGTGTTGCTGCTTGTGGGTTCTGTCAGATTTAATTTTAAAAGGGTTTGTTGTAGTTCATCTGCTGATCTGCTTCTATAAATTGTACCTTGGTAGTTAAATCTGACTGAAAAGGGGAAGCCCCATTGATACATAATGTTGTGGCGTTGCAGTTCCATTAGTTGGGGTTTCATGGATCGTCTTTTAGTAATAGTAAGTTGGGATAGGTCAGCAAAAATTTGATAATTGTGTCCTTGAAAATTAAGTTCCTTTTTTTCTCTTGCAGCAATTAGTATGTGTTCTTTCGTTCTGTAATAATGAAATTTTGTGATTATATCACGTGGGGGTCCATCTTTCTTTTTGGCTGTGAGGGCTCTGTGTACTCTGTCCAGTTCTAAACGTTCAATAGGGATATCTGGCTTTAGTTCTTGTAATAGAGCAGTAATAGTAGATTGCAGGTCTGTCACAGTTTCAGGTATTCCCCTTATGCGCAAGTTTGAATGTCTGGCTCTATTTTCGTAATCTTCGAGCTTAGTTTGAAGTATTAAATTCTCTTTTTTTAATTGTTCCAATTCTGTTATATTTTCTTGGGTTGTAATTTCAATTTCATCCATTTTTATTTCTAAGGCTGCGGTGCGGTTTCCCTGCTCTCTTATTTCTTTGGTTAGGCTTTTTGTTATTTGGTCTGAGGTTTGTTTTAAAGCCTTATGAAGCATCTTTTCAAATTGTAATAATATTACTGGGGATACTGAGGAGGCTTGTGTAGAAGTTTGTGAGAGGATTTGTTCTGTATCTGACTCAAATGGAGAGTCTTGCTGTGACATTTTCTGTCTGTGAGAGCGCCCTGATGCTGTATCTTGTGAGGTGACTGGAGCTGCTTCAGCTGCAGTGAGTGCCTGTGAGCTCTTTGTGAGGTGATTTTTATTTCTGCCACGGTTTCCTCCCAGTACCATATTTCCTGCCCAAACTTTCACAGTTTGTTCCCTGGGGCAAAAAGGTTCAAATGGATACCTTTTGAGCCTGCAGGCTCCGCTTTGTCCTTCTCTTCTCTCCTCAGCGGTGTGGAGCTCTAACAATGCATGTCTGCTCTGCTAGGCTCCGCCTCCTGCCCTCCAGTAAAATTTTTCTTCCATTTATTAAAATTAAAGCATTTAAGGATTTATACAGTTTTCTCCCTTAGGCCAGCTACCTTGTATCACCCCTCTCTAACACATACAACATGCAGAACCAAAAATTCTTTAACAAGTTTTACAATAAGACAGTATCACTATGCATCATGGTTGTGGCCCTCCAGCTGTTGCAGAACTACAAGTCCCATCAGGCCTCTGCCTTTGGGAGTGATGTGTGTAACTGTCATCCTTGCAATGCCTCATGGGACTTGTAGTTCTAAAGCGGGGACCGGCAACTTGTCAATCATGATCTACCCATCGATCGCAGGCAGGTGAAAGTTAAGACATATGTCATGCCTGGCACATGTCCTCAATTTGGTGGTGCAGAATTTCCTAAATAGGTAACCAGGGTTGGAAGATCTACTAAAGCAGACCAGAAGAGTGTGTAGCCATCATACACAGCCAGTGCTCAGTTGGCTGAAATTTAGCGGGAATTCCACCTGCCCGTAAACCACCTGATTTGTGACATGCCCACCAGGTGGAACTCAACTTTGGCAATGCTACAGCGGCTGCTCTTGCAGCAGAGAGCTGTCAATGAGTACCTGTGTCAGTATGGCACAAAGACAGGCTCAGGCCGGCTCGACTTTTTTTTCCCCACGCTAATGGCTGCTCATAAAGGATGCATGCACTGTACAGTCACCATTTGAGGAGGCCACAAGGATGGTGAGCCGTGATAATGCATACATCAGTGACACAATCCCTATTGTGTTCCTGCTGGAGCAGACTGCGTGGCATTATGGACAGGGCACTCAGAAGCAGAGCAGCAGAACGAAGAGGAGGGCTTCCTTTCCTCTCAATTCCCACTTTATACAGACACCATTGTTCCTACGCCACAGAACACACAAGAGGAGTGAGAGGAGAAGGAGGATTCTGGCAGTTTTGGAGGCACTGAAGCACAGAAAGATATGCATCAAACAGTAATAGATGGTTTTCCATCCCCAGAACCCTTGGGAGTAGTACATGGCTAAGAGGAGGCAGTTCCAGATACTGTAATCCTCAGTGACCCAGAGGAGCCTGCTTCTCATGCCTCCGCAAATTTGCGGTGCATGGGCTCCCTCATGTTTCAAAGCCTGTGAACGGACCCAAGAATATGTGGCATAACGGAAAAGGATTATTATTGATTGGCAACCCTCCTTGACACAATCTGGAGGGTACCAAAAAAACACAATATTTTTTACTTTTTGCTATAATAAATATCCCAATTAAAAAAAAAAAAAAAAACACATTTTTTTCCTCAGTTTAGGCCGATATGTTTTCTTCTACATATTTTTGGTAAAAAAATCGCAATAAGCATATATTGATTGGTTTGCACAAAAGTTATAGTTCTGCAATATTGGGGATAGTTTTATGGCATTTTTATTTATTTATTTATTTTTTTACTAGTAATGGCGGCGATCTGCGATTTTTATCGTGACTGTGACATTGCGGCGGACATATCAGACAATTTTAACACTATTTTGGGACCACTGACAACTATACAGCGATCAGTGCTATAAAAATGGATTGATTACTGTATAAATGTCACTGCCAGGGAAGGGGTTAACACTAGGGGGCGATCAAGGGGTTAATGTGTTACTTAGGGAGTGATTCTAACTGTAGGGAGAGGGGGCTCACAAGGGGAGAAGACCGATCGGTGTTCTTCTGTACACAGAACACATGATAGGTCTCCTCTCCCCTGACAGGACATGGATCTGTGTGTTTACACACACAGATCCACATCCCAGCTCTGTTACTGGGCATTCGCGGGTGCCCGGCGGACATCTCGGCCACCGGGCACGTGCATTGGCTCCCGAGCAATGTGGCAGAGGCACGCGTGCGCCCCCCCAGGCGGCCGGGAAGCCCAGGACGTCATATGACGCCCGCCCAGGATGGGAGATCCCTCCTGCAGACGTCATTTGACTATGGGCAGGACCTGAAGTGGTTAAAAATGAAGTTTTTTGCAAACTTTCTTTTCATTGATACATGTCTCCCAGGGCAGTACCCGGACCCCCATAACCATTGTATTACTTGCAACCAATTACTTGCATATAGGCCTTCAAAATGGGCACTTTTGATTTTTCACATTCAGGTCCCATAGACTTCAATGGGGTTCGTTATTCGGTTCTGATTCGGTTTGCGATGTTCGAAAGTTCTGGTGCGAACCAAACTGGGGGTTGTTTGGCTCATCACTACTAATCAACAAAGGTTGCCTACCCCAGAATTAAAGGAATCAAAAAGTTCTCCAACTGAATCAGTGTATAGCACAGTAAAACCTTCTTAAACCATGGTTTTCATAGGGTAGGACTTGGGACCCAATGAGGCAGTATAACCATAAAAGTTATAGTGTGAAAGAACTAAAAAAATCTAAAAGCCCTCCATCCAAATCAGTATGTAATACAGTGAAGCTTGCTTAAAGCCTTTTTTCAGGCTCAAAGCCCTACATAATAGAAGTCATGGTTTCCATACATGAGATGGAAAAAACAGTGGTTTTCTTGCAATTAGGCTTTATTAGCCTATAGACAGACCGGGTTATAGGGTTTTAGGGCAGCAAATAGTAGCCCCTAGTTGCCAAAGCCTATAGACCCTAATGCTAAATCCGGCCCTGTATATCTGATAGGTTGCATTGGCTTTCTGAATATTTTGCCTCTTTGCAATGTAGTTTATAGCAGTGGCTGCAGGTTGATTATGTAGTTTTAAAGAAAACCATTTGCCAAAGGACATATGTAATAATGTAAACCTCCACGCTTGAATTGTTATATTAGTACAACTTTACCTCTCCAGAGATTACTTGATGTATTTTTTAATCATTTACTAGTATTTTTTTGAGCGCAAGTATCAGACTAAGCATCATACAGTGAATCCGGCTGTACTGCACATGGATTGAAATTTGACCAGTTTAGCAGAGACCTGCCAGATTTCGATCCATGCATGGGCAGGCTTGGTTGCACACAAGTTGATCGACCTGTTGGAAAATTGTCTTTCGACCAGAGACGCCAGCTATAGCCTTAGTAGTGGCCTTAGGCAGACCATACACGAGTCAGTTTCTTTCATTCAACCAGTAGGTTGAATGAAAGAATATGACTTGATTTCCCCATCCACACACTCGATGTGCATGGGGGAATCAAGTAATTTGCTTTCGTGCAACCTGTTGGTTGCATGAAAGAAGATGACTTAGCCAGCATAAGGCCATTCTGTCTCCTGCCTAATATCATTGTTAATAACAAACACTCATAAAACTGTCGTGTAATAAAGGTGTCAGCAGAATTAACAAGAAACTAAATAAAAGGCTTTGCTAATTGTTAGGTTTATCCTTCTTCGGTGTTTTGGTTATTGTCAGTTGACATCACCAAGCTCAGGCAGCAACCTGCCCCTAAACTCACATTTCAACAGGGAGATAATGCAACTAAGCAATGGGGCACACACAGTTGTCCCTGAGAGGTAAGGCTGCATTATTTTGAGAATAGAGCTTGTGCACACTTGTCATTTACTGAGCAAATAGAAGTTGTGCACAGTTGTCATTTATTGAGTAAATGGGTAAAATAGCCATGCCACAACATAATGTTAACAGTAAGTTATATATGGTAAATGCTGAGTTAATATTACATTGGTGTGGGCATTGTTATCCTTGTTGTGCTGTGAAAAGCAATTTGGATCAACAAAAGGGAAATGCAGCATTCATACTTGCTCTATTTGACCTCACTTTCCAAAGGCTTTATTTATCTGTCATACCCAAAACACTTGCATTTTTTTTTAATGAAAACTGTTTTATAATAAGGAATATGTATAATAGACAGCATGAAAAAAATAATTTGGCATGATCTGTTGCTGCTAAATATTCATTGTAGTGAAGCAGATGCCATAGTAACAGATTTGTTAGTTGATGTGCCTATATTTATTTTTTACCTTCTTTGGAGGGAGAATAATGAAAATTACCAGCTGACATCAGTGGATAACTTAAAGTAATATACTAAATAGATACTAGATACTAAAGTCTAATTTTTTTTTTTTTTTAATAATAAACTTGTTATACTTACCTGCTCTGTGCAGTGGTTTTGCACAGAGCAACCCAGATCCTCCTCTTCTTGGGTCCCTGGATGGAGCTCCTGCTGAGTGCCCTCACAGCAAGCAGCTTGCTGTGGGGCACCCGAGCCGAGCCGCAGCTCCATGTATCCATTCAGACACAAAGCCACGGGTCAGCCCTGCCAATGGCGCTGCTGCTGTGTCTCAGCCAATAAGGAGGGAAAGTCCCATATGGCCGAGGACATTGTTGGATCGAGATGGGCTCAAGTAAGTATTAGGGGGGCCGAGGGGGGCTGCTTTTTTTTTTTATCTTAATGCATAGAATGCATTAAGGTAAAAAACCTTCTGCCTTTACAATCACTTTAAAAAGGACCAGTAACGATTGGGTTTTATGAGGAATCATTTCATTTTTAATGCTGCCTCACCCTGAAGTCTTGTTATATCCCCTGGCCCCCTGCTCTACAGTTCTTGCCAATTTGCCCAAGCTACGTCTTCATTAAAGGGGCTTTAAATGCATAGCAGTTTAGGCTTGAAAGGTCAAGAATAGGATGTGTTGGCACACATAAAATATGAGTCGCCTGATCTCTCTCAGCATGGTGTCCTGCAATGGTGGTACTAGCAAATGAATCAGTGCTCAGCTCTTTGAGCAAACAGTGCCTTTTTCATATTCATGACATCAGTGGATAGTAAGAGGGTATGTTACTGTTTTATGCAGGTGGCTTTTGAGGAGAAGATTCTGCAAGGAACAATACATATTGATACACTAGCCAAACCATGGTACACATTAGTACAGATCAGTGATAAAGAGGCAAAGTAACAGATAGACACAGGTAAGGACAATACAAAGGAGGACCACATAGACAAACAGAGACAGATGCATGAAGGGCAAATTTAGGGCAGCCCAGGGCAGTGAAAGAAAGACATACATGGGAAGGAATGTTAGGTTCAAGAACAAACCCAATTTGGGGCAGACAGGCAGTAGGGACAGAGAAAAACTAGACACACTAGGGCTAATATGAATAAAGATGAGACAAACCAGACACGACCAGTTAGAGGCAAAATAAGAATGAGAAATAGTAGAGAGATACTTAGGCTGGGACTCATTCACAGACACAATGCATTTAATATTCATCTCTTGAGACAAGCCTGTGTCGATCACCTTCTTACTGTAGAGAATAACTCTTTGCTGCCATTAAAACCATAAAAATAGCCCAATGGTCTGTGTTTCCTAAGTGGTTAAGGCTCCCCCATAGTATGGCAAGGTGGCAGCCACAAGTTCATTTAAAAATATGCACCTTTGGTGATGTACCATTTTCGCTATGCATCTCCTACAATAGATTAACTAATTTCACTTACTTATGCTTTTCCATGGAGAAGTGTATGTATATTAAGTTTAAACTAAATCAGATCAAAAGAGAAAAGAAAAAAGCAGACTTTACTGGTATCAGGGAGACTACAACATTTAAAATCATAAAACTTTATTAAATATAAAATTGTAAAGATAAAAATACCATATGATAACAGTCCCTAGTATAAAGTCACATCTCTCATAGTATTAATATATAGCATAAATGGCTTAAAACATATTTTTGGAACATAACATAACGCTCCAAGAAAAAGGTTTCGCATAGATGCTTCCTCTGGGCCTTTTTCATATGTTCATGAGAGAGTGACCTATCTTCAGAAAATACATATTAGTTATACATCCAGGAACAGATATTCATTTGAAATCATCAACCGCAATAAATAATCAATTCTGAAGATTTACATATTACCCAAGGGGCAAAGAGAGGGGCGGCATCCAACAACAGCCAGATGATATCAAAATTATTACTATTAACAGCCTAATCCCTTCTGCGGCGATAAATTCAGGCACAGAGACAAAAGATCTAATAAGGGTGGCAAAGGAGATAGATATATGTAGAGTACTGATACAGTATAACTAGAGAATCTACATATTAAATGTATCAGATAGGACAAATGAATAAGGCCTCATGCACACAGGGCGTTAGAAACAACGAGCTGCACAGCTACTTCTGAAGCCAGGAAAAAGATGCTTTAAACGCACCCTTTTAGCAGCGTTTTGCATTGGCTTCAATGCGCTTTTAGACACATTTAGCCACGTAAGCGCTAAGCAGTGTTTAAAAAAAAAAACACATCCCTTTTCTATTTTTCACTCCCAAATTTCTCGTAATGCCAAATAAAATAAATATAATATGTTAAATAGCATGTGTCTGTGCCATTTTGGTTAGAGAAAGAGAGAGAGTAGAGAGCATTTGAGTAGCTGTGAGTTTGTTGGAGTTTTTTGCAGTTTCGCGGCATTTTTGATTGCTGATTGGTGGAGGCTGCGGAGAAGGAGACAGTTGGAGGAGGAGAGAAGCAGCAGGTGTCGTCGGTTCTGGACGCATCCAATAGTATCCCAGCGTCATTCTTTGGGGTACTTTAAAAACATGTATGCCTAAGTTTGTATGCATCCGGACAAATTCCATAACTTTACGCGGATGTAGGTGCCGGTCCTAATAACCTGCTGGAGAGGCTCAGGCCAAGGCTGGCAAGGATGGACACTTTGATGCAAAGCAGTGTGTCCTGGGAGGAACGGCTGCTTGTGACACTTAGGTAAGTGACATTTTATTGATAGCAGCCATAGCAGAATGGCAGCCATATTCAGTGTGATTTCGGCGTGGTGAGAGAAAGAACAGGGCTCTGTTCAGTGCTATTAGTGTGCTATACTGTGCTAGTTTGCTTCAATTGTCAGTGTAGAATATTAGTTTAGTGTCAGTCTAGGGATAGTGTGAGTGTAGTGAGGCGGACCATCATTCAGCTTTGCATAGTGTGCAGCTAGAGTAGGGACAGCTCAGATAGTTTCACTGTAGTGTAATGAGACCGTGTCATTCATACATACATTAGTGTGGAGTAGGGACAGCTCATATAGTTTCAGTGTAGTTTAGTGGGACTGTGTCTGTAATCTTTACATTAGTTTATAGCTAGAGTAGGGACAGTTCAGATAGCGTCTTTTTGATTGTGTTACTGCCAGTTTAACATCATTTACTTCTGTGTGTGTTACTGCCAGTTTAACACCATTTACTTCTGTGTGCGTTACTCCCAGTTTAACGCCATATAGTGCTGTGTGCATTACTGCCAGTTTAACGCATTTACTTCTGTCTGAGTTACTGCCAGTTTAACGCCATATCATTTTGTGTGCGTTACTGCCAGTTTAATGCCATATTGTTTTGCGTGCATTACTGACAGTTTAACACCATATAGTTCTGTGTGTGTTACTGCCAGTTTAACGCCATTTACTTCTGTGTGTATTACTGCCAGTTTAACGCCATTTACTTCTTTGTGCGTTACTGCCAGTTTAAGGCCATATAGTTCTGTGTGCGTTACTGCCAGTTTAACGTCATATAGTTTTGCGTGCGTTACTGCCAGTTAACACCATATCGTTTTGCGTGCATTACTGCCAGTTTAACGCCATATAGTTCTGTGTGCGTTACTGCCAGTTTATCGCAATATAGTAATGTGCGTCACTGTACGTTTGGCGCATTATATTGTAGTATATTATAGTGTATCCATGGAGTGTGTCTGTGTAGTGTATGTACTCAAATTAAAGTGCACCAAACACCTCTTTACATTGATTAAAGTGCATCCATGTACAGATTTCAACTTCTTCTTTACATTTGGTTAATGTCTGGGAGGACAACAAGGAGAGGCAGAGGTTCCCTTTGCACTGTAAGGGGGCTAGCAACAAATGTGTCTGTGGACATGGTGGTCAGTCCTCAGGCAGGGCATCATTTCCTCTGTTTAATGCCCATGCTATCCAGCCACAGCATGCAGAGGAGGTGGTGGACTAGCTTAATAAACCTTCCTCATCCTCTGTCACGCAAGCAGAGACAAGTGTGCAGTCTCTTGCAGTTGCCAGAGTGGATAAACCTGCCTCCTTGTTCACATCTATTCCTGCCATAGCCCAGACATCAGCCATTGAGGAGTCAGCTGAGTTATTTGACCACAGCATCAGCCACTTACTCCTTGATGATGCCCAGCAATTACTGTATTCCGATGTTGGGTCTGAGGTGGAGGATGACAGGAACATAAGCCTAGAGATGGGGAGGAACACTGGTAGACAAATTGGCATTCATGTTCCCCAAGCTGCAGCTTATTGCCAAGTTGTCTCCAGTGGTAATGATGAAGACGGAGAAGATGGAGATGACGATGAGGTCACTGATACAACTTGGGTGCCAGATAGGGCAGATGAGGAAACTGAAGGTGAGGTGGCACAAGCCCAAGGAGGGCGACATCAAGAAAGAGTAGAGAGCAGCCACCCTATTCTATCACATTCTGTAGCTGTTATCTCCTGGCCCACTCCCCAAAGCTCAGCTGACTGGGCCTTTTTCAGCACATCTGCAGCAAAAACGCCAACCATTTGAGTACCACATGCTTAACAAGGCATTAAAATGCCAACCACTCAGCCCATTGGCAAGAGCACCTAAAAGCCACACAAAAGGGGCACAAATCTGTCCCTCCTCCTCCTCCTTACCCACTTCAGTCTGCACCTGCAATAACGAGTCATTACCTCTCAGCAGCCTTCACTGACAGGGATAATTGTATAGCACAGGGTGTCCCAGGTCCTAGCAGCACATCTGCCTGGCACATGTCCTCAATTTTCAAGATGTACTAAAGCAGGCCAGAAGAGTCTGTAGCCATTTCAGGCGGTCATACACAGCCAGTGCTCAGTTGGCTGAAATTCAGCGGGAATTCCACCTGTCCGTAAACCGCCTGATTTGTAACATGCCCAGCAGGTGGAACTCAAGGGCCGTCAACGAGTACCTGAGCCAGTACGGCACGACGACGGGCTCAGGCCACCTTGGCGTTTTTTCCTACGCCAATGGATGATCATTAAGGATGCATGCACTGTATGGTCACCATTTGAGGAGGCCACAAGGATGGTGAGCAGTGACAGTGCATGCATCTGGTATTATTTTACATTTTACCACATTAAACCTCATTTTCCATATAGTTGCCCACCCCATTTATTTGTTCAGATCTTCTTGCAAGGTTTCCACATCCTGCAGAGAAGTTATTGCCCTGCTTAGCTTAGTATTGTCCGCAAATACAGAGATTGAACTTTCCCATTCTCCAGGTCGTTTATCTTAAATTAAATAGGATTGGTCCCAGGACAGAACCCTGGGGGACCCCATCTTCTACCCCTGCCCATTCCAAGTACTCCCCATTTATCACTACCCTCTGAACTCGCCCTTGTAGCCAGTTTTCAATCCATGTACTCACCTTATGGTCCATGCCAACTGACCTTACTTTGTACAATAAACGTTTATGGGGAACTGTATCAAATGCCTTTGCAAAATCATGATACACCGCATCTATGGGCCTTCCTTTATCTAGATGGCAGCTCACCTCCTCATAGAAGGTTAATAGATTGGTTTGGCAAGAACAATTCTTTATGAATCCATACTGATTACTGCTAATGATACAGTTGTCATTGCTAAAATCTTGTATATAGTCCCTTATCATCCCCTCCAAGAGCATGCAATTGATGTTAGGCTAACTGGTCTGTCATTCCCAGGAATGTATCTTGGCCCTTTTTTAAATATTGGTGCTACATTGGCTTTTCTCCAATCAGCTGGTACCATCCCAGTCTGTAGACTGTTCGTAAAAATTAGGAACAATGGTTTGGCAATTACTTGACTGAGTTCCTTAACCCCTTCCTGACCAGCCGCCGCAGTTATACTGTGGCAGGTCAGCACTGCTGCGCGAGCCGTTGTAGCTGTACGTTGGCTCTTTAAGACATTGTAGAAGGCGTGCCGGTCCCCGCAGCGTGTCCCTGGAGCCGATGCACGTGCCCTGCGGGCACGATGAGCGCCCGACACCCCCGATCGCTCGCAACAGTGCGAAAACTGGGATCTGTGTGTGTAAACACACAAATCCCGGTTCTGTCAGGGGAGAGGAGACTGATTGTGTGTTCCTACTAAGTAGGAACAATGATCTCTCTCTCCTCCCCTAGTCAGCCACATTTCCCCCACAGTTAGAACACACATAGGGAACACAGTTAACCCCTTGATTGCCCCCTAGTGTTAACCCCTTCCCTACCAGTGACATTTATACAATAATCAGTGGCTATTTTTAGCACTGATCGCTGTATAAATGTCAGTGGTCCCAAAAAAGTGTCCGATTTGTCTGCCGCAATGTCTCAGTCCTGATAAAAATCAGAGATCACTTTCATTACTAGTAAAAAAAAAAATAATAATAATAAAAATGCCATAAATCTATCCCCTATATTTTAGATGCTATAACTTTTGTGCAAACCAATCAATATACGCTTATTGCAATTTTTTTTTTTACCAAAAATATGTAGAATACATATCGGCCTAAACTGATGAAGAAATTTGTTTTTGTTTTTTTTTAAATTTTGGATATTTATTATAGCAAAAAGTACAAAATATTGTGTTTTTTTTTTTTTTTCAAAATTGTTGCTGTTTTTTTGTTTATAGCGCAGAAAATTAAAACCGCAGAGGTGATCAAATACCACCAAAAGAAAGCTCTATTTGTGGGGAAAAAAGGACATACATTTTGTTTGGGTACAACGTCGCATGGCCGCGCAATTGTCAGTTAAAGCGACGCAGTGCAAATGCCCTGGTCAGGAAGGGGGCAAATCCTTCTGGGGCTGAAGTGGTTAAGGACCCTCGGGTGCAAGCCATCTGGTCCCAGTGACTTATTAATGTTACGTTTTTCAAGTCTATTTCTAATTCTGTCCCCTGTTAGCCATGAGGGTGCTTCCTGTGATGTGTCATGAGGATAAACATTGCAATTTTGGTTACTGATGCCCCCCAATTCCCTCATGAAGACTGAGGAGAGGCATACATTCAATACCTTTTGCCATCTCTCCATCCTTAGTTACCAGGTTCCCTTCATCATTCTTTTTGGGCCCATTATGATCTGACCTCCCTGTGACAGACCTAGCCGGAAAAGAGGCTTTTTGAGGGGACTGAATGCCAGCCTCCTGCAAACCGATTATGGGCCCTGGCATTTGGGGGGACAGTGCTCTTTGTGAGCTGTATGCCTGGGGACCCTGGAGGTGGCTTTACTTTAGATTCAGGTCCATGTCCCCCAAGACACACAGACTCTGGGGACTCTGGATATGCCATTGTGATGGGAGTCACTAATAGGGGCACAGGGTGAATGAGAACCCCACTATGATCTGTGCTAGTATATATAATGTGTGCTGTCTCATTGTGTTGTGTACTGTTTGCTGTGCTAGTTTTGGGTGGGGCTGTATTCCAATGTTCTATTATGTTTGTCTGCCTTGGATCACAGGATGTGTATTGCATTGGAGGGAGGGGGGATTCTTCCAACAGCTCTCCCTGCTAACCCTGTGTACTGATGAGACGTTAAACACACCTGACCTGTGTGTCCATTGCCATTGGACAGTTTAACCTCTTTTCCAAGGGTGGGGGGAAAGAGTTTCGTTTTTGGGATGGATTATTTGTATGGGTTCCTTGTTCGGCTGATTGGAGTGTTCGGTAGCTGCCTTTGTGTTTGGGTATGAAATGTCCTAAACGACTTTAACCCCTTTCATACTCGAGGTGTCGTTACACTGGTGGCTAGCAGCGGGATCATTCCTACAGCCCATAAGGACAGCTACAAGAGGACACAGGACAATGGAAGCACAGTATGGACGGCTAAAGCTCTCTTCCCTCAAGAACTTACTGGAGAACCGGTGCCGACCAGCCAACAACCGTAAGAAGAAGGACACTATCGCAGAACTAGTCGAAATGGATAGAGCTGAAAGACCCAACATAACCGAAAGGCCCAGCATAGCAGACTTCAGTCACCCCAGCGGAGATATGGATCTGGCAACCAAGTTCCCGGAGTTGCTGCGGATCGTCCTTTCAGCAATCCCAAGGACAGTGTCTGTGGATGAATACCTGGAGCTCAGGCAGAAGATCCGGGTAAGACACTGGATTAGAGCCCTCCAGGTTGCTGCAACACAACAGGGCAAGTGCTTTCCAACCCCAGAGCAGCAGGCCAGTGAACAACGGGAGTTACGGATGCAATTCCTGGGAGAGCGGCCCCAGGAGCAATGGGTGACTGAGTTGGACAGGCTGGTCCAGCAAGAAATAGAGCTGGACAATCGGTATCAGGCTCTGCAATGGCACGTGGAGGAGGGATATTTAGGGGAGACAACAGAATGCTCTCCGGAGGGATATGACTTTGGTGGCCCTGGATTGCTGTGGGAGAGCCTTTCAGATTGTTTTGTGTATGGCAATGAAGGGGAACCTACCCTGGAGGACCTGCGAGAATACAGAAAGGCTATGTTCAGTCTTGCAAGGGTCTCAGAGCTTAAACCTGATCTAGACTATTTGCTAAGGAAGGAACAGCATCTGGAAAGGGCATACAGGAAACTGCTAGAATGCGTTCAACAGCATGCCAGAGAATCAGCAGTGGAAACTCCGGAGATTGCCGTCTCCAAAGCTGAAGTGCTGACAACAGGGCAGAGTTCTGCTAACCTCTGCCCAGCACTGATGGCATCTTCTGGGTTCCACGGACATGAGATTGTGAACTTCTATCCCCAGACACCAGTTGCAGACACAGAGGATTTGATGGACTTTTCTGCTGGGGAGGAACAGACAGGTGAGCCTCCGGTGGGGGAGCTGGTGTTAAGGCCGGGCTTCACTGTGCTCTGCCCAGCACCAACAGCAGTATCTGTGGAGTTGCAAGGAACTTCCCCAGCTGAAGCGCTGGCCACCGGACAGAGGGTCCAAGACCTCTGCCCTACACCTGCGGCGGTTCCGGAGGCCCAGGGTGAGAAGGAGATGGTCCCTTCCCAGCAGCATATGGCACCCCAGAATGATGCCACCAATCCAGCAGAAGAGCTGGCAACAGAGCAGAGTGCTGCAAGCCTCTGCCCTCACCTAACAGAAGAGGGAGTTCCTGTGGTAGTGGAAGGGACTTCGGTCTTCACTGACACAACCCCAAAAATTGGTGCGGCACTGGGACAGGAGGATGTCAGCCATGCTTTGCAAGCACTGGGGGATTTTCACCTACCAAAAGTGGATGGGACTTCAGTCCCCACCTGTATACCCCAGGGATGCTGGGCGGTCGGCCCAGATCCCCAACAGCGTGACAGAGTGAGCCCAGTCACCCTGTCTTCTCTCCAGCGGCTGAAAAGACACCAGGGAGAAGGGCCAGTCCAGGCCTCTCCCCAGTGGCGGGCATGTTCTCTGAGAGATGCAGAGGTTGGCTGGGTGAGTAATTCTCTGTTTGGAACAATTTATTCGGGGTACTTTGTGGATACCGGCATTGAGGGACTGGAACTACTGACTAACTTCAGAGTCAACCCGTCTGGGGTCTCCTCCTGTGTTAGTCTCCTGCCGAAAGGAGAGAAATGTGACAGACCTAGCCGGAAAAGAGGCTTTTGGAGGGGACTGAATGCCAGCCTCCTGCAAACCGATTATGGGCCCTGGCATTTGGGGGGACAGTGCTCTTTGTGAGCTGTATGCCTGGGGACCCTGGAGGTGGCGTTACTTTAGATTCAGGTCCATGTCCCCCAAGACACACAGACTCTGGGGACCCTGGATATGCCATCGTGATGGGAGTCACTAATAGGGGTACAGGGTGAATGAGAACCCCACTATGATCTGTGCTAATCAGAGATTCAATGCTGTATATGTGTGTATATATAATGTGTGCTGTCTCATTGTGTTGTGTACTGTTTGCTGTGCTAGTTTTGGGTGGGGCTGTGTTCCAATGTTCTATTATGTTTGTCTGCCTTGGATCACAGGATGTGTATTGCATTGGAGGGAGGGGGGATTCTTCCAACAGCTCTCCCTGCTAACACTGTGTACCGATGAGACGTTAAACACACCTGACCTATGTGTCCATTGTCATTGGACAGTTTAACCCGCCCTCTTTTCCAAGGGTGGGGTTAAAGAGTCTCTGAGTTATTTTATGTGTTGTGTCCATGTGTTATAATAAAGGAGTTGATTCCTGCTTGAAACCTGAAGACAGAGCCATGTCTCATTTTTGGGGTGGATTATTTGTATGGGTTCCTTGTTCGGCTGATTGGAGTGTTCGGTAGCTGCCTTTGTGTTTGGGTATGAAATGTCCTAAACAACTTTAACCTCTTTCATATGTGCTAGCCTCCCTGATTGCACTCTTATGCCGCGTACACACGGTCGGACTTTTCGTCTACAAAAGTCCGACAGCCTGTCCGACAGACTTCCGGCGGACTTTCGGCGGACTTGCAGCAGACTTTCTAACGAACGGACTTGCCTACACACGACCACACAAAAGTCCGACGGATTCGTACGTGATGACGTACACCGGACTAAAATAAGGAAGTTCATAGCCAGTAGCCAATAGCTGCCCTAGCATGGGTTTTTGTCCGTCGGACTAGCACACAGACGAGCGGATTTCGGGGTCCGTCGTAGTTACGACGTAAAGATTTGAAGCATGTTTCAAATCTAAAGTCTGTCGGATTTGAGGCTGAAAAAGTCTGCTGAAAGTCCGGAGAAGCCCACACACGATCGGATTACCAGCCAGCTTTAGTCCGTCGGCGTCCGTTGGACTTTTGTAGATGAAAAGTCCGACCGTGTGTACGCGGCATTACATTTCTTGTTGCATTCTTTGTAAAGTTGGAATGCTGATCACGATCCCTTGTATTTTTTGAAGGCCTTCGCTTTTGCTTTTTTTTTCAAAGAAGCTTACTGAAACATAACAGAAAAAATACATACATAACAGCATTGCTTGTAAAATTTGTTTAACAGTAACATAAGTAATGTACATAAAGCAATATATTTTGTTACTCGAATATATGCTGTTTGTGAGTACTTTTGGATCTGATGAAAAGAACCTGGTTGCAGATGATCCGCATGACATGTAGGACATATGAATTATCTAGTGAGATCTCCATCCTTTGGTTTGGTATTTCACATTTGCAAGTATACCTTGCTATTGGTGGGTAATTTTCTCTTTGTGGATGTGTTATAAGGATGTTTCATGATGGGTGTCGTGGTGATTATAGTTGTAACTGAATAGGGTCAGGCCTCAATGGTGTACAAGTGGGCATATTGTGTGGTTCTTTGGGGCAGTGGAGCACTTTGTTTTTATAAAAGCGGCATATGTAGGATTGTGGTCAGCTGGCCTCCTATCACACAATTGAATGGAGTTTGGTACCATCTTGAGAAAATTTCAAATCCATTTTCCTGTGCTGAAACATTACCCAAACCCTTGTGTATATGGAAGTGTATTTTTTCCCATTCTACCTCAAATAGGTCTATGGAGAGGTCTTTTTCCCACTGCATGGTTGCCAGGTTGGATTTAGTAGTATCACCGAACAAAAGGGTGTAGATGATGGAGATCAGGTGTCTCTGTGGCTCAGTGTTGGTGCAAAGCATTTCGAAGGGTGATTTTTGTCATGCAAAGGATGATTGTATCTTAGGGTCATTAAGGAAATGTCGAAGTTGTGTGTATGTCCAGGAAGAGAACTGTGGAGTATCCCTCTGTGTCGTGAGAGCAGACCTAGGTAGAGGTACGGCATTTGAAAAGAAGTGTCCTGCTCTTAAATCTGAGTGGAGTCCGTTATTGAGCATGAAGGTGTTGCTCATTCCCGGAGGAAATTCTGGGTTCTGGTAGACCGGTGTAAGCGGTCCTGGTGAGGTAGAAATTTTAAATTGATGGCACATTCTTGTAAAGATTCATAGAGTGTTACCTATAAGCGGGCGTTGTTTACATTTTTGTGGAACATGGGTAGTAGCTGTCCAGGGTAGTTGTTTAAATGGTATATGTGAGAACGCATGTTCTATGCGAATCCATGCCTTGATGCTTGCATGAATATTCCAGTCAACAACCCTTGTCAGTTGACAAGCCCAGTAGTATTTGCGAATGTCTGGTAGACCTACACCACCCTTCAATTTGGGTAAGGTTAATCTATCAAAGCTCAATCTGGGTCGTAGTTTACCCCAAATAAATTCTGTGCAGGATTTGCTTAAGGACGCGAAGAACATTTAAGGGAGTGATATAGGGACCGTTTGTAATACATAAAGAATTTTCGGTAGGACGTTCATCTTAACAATGGCTGCTCTACCGAACCATGAGAATAATCCCGTTGACCATGATGTGAGGTCTTTTTGTATATTGTGAAGAATCGGGGGATAGTTCGCGCTATATAGTTCTGATAGATGGATCGGGATTTGGATTCCCACATATGTAATTGATTTTTGCTTCCATGCAAATAGGACATTAGCTTGGCATTGTGTTTGCAGCCCTTTCGTCAAAGATACGTTTAGTGCTTCCGACTTTGCAAAGTTTATCCGAAAATTAGCTAAAGTGTCAAATAGGGACAGATCTTTCAGAAGATTGTGACATGTGGATCTTTTAAGAACAATAGGATATCATCAGCGAATGCTGCAAGTTTATATGTGGCCTGTGCAATTGTAATGCTTTGATGTCAGGATTCTCCTTTAGGCGTAGGAGCAAAGGTGCAAGGGTGATAACAAATATGAGTGGGGAGAAAGGACAACCTTGGCATGTTCCGTTGGAGATGGAGAAGGCATCCGACAGGTGACCATTAACTCGGACTCTAGCCGTCGGGCCTGAATATAAGGCCAGGATAAATTGTAGCATACGTTCTCGTAGACCGATTTTTAGAAGCACTTCCATTATATAGTCCCATGCCACCCTGTCCAATGCCTTCTCTGCGTCCAAGGAAAGGAAAAATCCTTGTTTATGTGTTGAAGTCAGCCAGTGATGAATATGAAATGCTTTAAGGGTGTTGTCCCTTGCCTCTCTCCCTTGGACGAATCCTACTTGGTCTTGCCTAATCAGGTTAGATAGTAGGGGTATAAGTCTGTTTGCTAAAATTTTTGCGTACATTTTAAGATTCATGTGTAATAGAGAAATTGGTCTGTAATTGGAAACTGCAGTTAAGTCTTTGTTAGGTTTTGGGATAACCGTGATGTGCGCCGTTAGGAGATCTCGAAGGTGGAGGGGTATCTGAGGAGAGGGTATTGAATGCCTTAATGAAATGTGTTTTAATTGTGTCCATAAATGTTTTGTAATACCCTACCGTCAGTCCATCCGGTCCCGGGCTTTTGCCTGGTTTTAGTTGTTTAAGTACAGCTTCTAATTCAGTCAATGATAAAGGTTGTTCCAGGTCAGCGGCTTCTGCCTCTGAAAGAGGAGTTGGACAGTATTGGGAAAGAAAGTCCCTCAATAACTGACATCTTGCATCCATCTCTATCTGGAGAGTGTTTGTCTTAAGGTTATAGAGTTGTGTGTAGTATTGGACAAATCGGTCCGCTATATGGTCATTGTTTGTCAAATTTTTCCCTGTTGAATCATGAATACAGTGAATCGTTGGCGTTGCTCTTTTTGCTCGAAGCACTCTGGCTAAGAGTCTGCCTGCTTTGTTTCCATATTCATAAAACATATTTTGCGATAATATAAAATTGTGTTTCGTTCTCTTATTCAGTTCATCTACTAATTCCGCCTTAACTTGAGTTAGTTCTTGTAAGGTAGATATCACTTGGGTCCTTTTATGCGCCTTTTATAATTTGTGAATGCATGTTGTAAATCGTAAGATATGTGCTTGTTTTTCCCGTTTTTTTTGGCTGCTATTGCCATGATATCCCCCCGTATTGAACATTTGTGTGCTTCCCATTGAATCAATGGGGAGATGTCTGGAGAGTCATTCTCTTTGAAGTATTGAGTCAGTCTGTCTTGTATTATGTGAACAGTGATGGTATCTGTGAGCAGATATGGGTCTAAGAGCCATATGGGGACCGTGACTGAGTGGTCGGGAATTCCATGGATATAGCAATAGGGTGTTGGTCCGATACAAACATTGATTCGATGGTTGTCATGAGGAGCATGGGCAGGTCTCTTTGAGAAATGAATAGGTAGTCTAATCTGGAATAGCAATTGTGGGGAGCTGAGTAGAACGTATAGTCCTTAACATTGGGGTTTAGGGTGCGCCATGAGTTGTGTAGTGATAATTCTTGGAGAAGTTTTTTAATTGCACGAAGTGCTTTGAAAGGTAATTTAAAGGTGCCAGAGGATGTGTCAAGTAGGGGATTCAGTGGGACGTTAAAATCACCACCTAATATTGGAGATCCTTCCTGGAAGTCTGCGAGTGTTTGTAGAGTATTTCTGAAGAAGGGTACTTGTTTAACATTGGGGGCATAAATGTTGCCTAGGGTAATTCATTGGCCATACAGTGAGCTCTTGAACAGAAATCTGCCACCCACATCTGAAAGAGAGTCCGAAATCTGAAAGGGATAGTGTTTAGCTACAAGGATGGATACCCCTTTGTTTTTTTTCTCTCTGGAGGTTGCGTGAGTTGCTGATGGGTAATAGGAATCCGATAGTTTGGGGATGGAGCCTGCTTTAAAGTGTGTTTCTTGGAGGAGTACTATGTCTGCCCGGAGTTTGCGCATGGAAAGTAGAATTAGCTAGCGTTTTTTAGAGGTGTTGAGACCTCGTACATTTAGGGAGACAATTTTGGCACTACTGTTGTGGTGCGTGACCTTTGTATTCATTGTTTTGTGGGTGGTCATGTTATGGTGTGACTTACACCGTTCTGGTAGAATACTGATATCTATCTGGTCACCCTGCAGTGTGAGGGGTAGGGATTTTGAAAGACAAGTTGAATGCCACCTAGGGGTAATATCTCAGGATCTGGGTCCTTTGTATGTGAGGTAGGCTAGGTAAGGGGTCACGGGAAGGGGAAGTGTGTAACAAAGAGGAGAACCCTGCCAGGGATAGGGGAAAGGGGTCGGTAGAGCGAAGCTTCAAACAATTGAGCTATCTATGCTAATGAGACCAGTATTATATCTGGAGATTTGCGAGTCCTGCTCGCTTATCCAAAGTGGTTTTACACCCTTATACAGGTCATTCCAGAGTGGGTCAGTGGTGTGAGAAGTTATTGTATAAAAAATTTGAGTATGCTCTGGGTCTTGTACCACTGTGAGAGAGGAGAGTTCGATGCTGGTGGAAAATGTAACCTATCAGAATGTGTCGTGTCTCGCTGACAGGATGTGTAACATGCAATCCATTGGGGAGGTATGGTTAGTGCAATTGTAGTGAGCCGTTTGGGATCAGGGAGTCTGTGTGTTGTGTGTAAGCTCTCTCAGAAACCTAAAAGCACGCGTCTTTGTATTCTTTTAAAATGGCTTGTAGTGAGCCGTTTGGGATCAGGGAGTTTGTGTGTTGTGTGTAAGCTCTCTCAGAAACCTAAAAGCGCGTGTCTTTGTATTCTTTTAAAATGGCTTGTAGTGAGCCGTTTGGGATCAGGGAGTCTGTGTGTTGTGTGTAAGCTCTCTCAGAAACCTAAAAGCGCGCGTCTTTGTATTCTTGTAAAATGGCTTCAACAGCCGGGCGGTGAAGCGAGGTGTCGAGGTAATGGGATCCAGAACACATTCCCATAACCCTGGGCTATGTTACAAGTGTGATGTGTTCTCAATCCCATCTTTAGTGGTATCATTCACACTACAGTTACACCTCGACGCGGTTCCTGTAAACTACGGATCCTTAACATCATACAAGTGGGGATTCTATGATAGTAACAGGGTAGGAGGCATCAAAAATCAATAAACTAAAAACCCATAAACATTAACGCAGTAAAGGATAGTAATTGGGAGGTTGGAAAGGCATTCACTTTATAACAGACAATATAACGGATAATAGAGAATACGCCTACTGGCTTCCATTGTCATTTATTAACCCGTTCGTTGCACATATCAAGCTTCTTGTCACTAGGCATGAGTCCTAACTATGTCCTCGGGTGTGTGTATAGTTGGATGTCAAATTATGTTAAATAGTGGTGCCAAAAGGTGATGTTGCCAGGGCCATAAACCATTGGCTGCGGTATCCGTTGTCTTATCTAGTTTCTTAGATAATCTAAGTTTCAGGTATACCCCGGTGTTGTAGATGGTCATGGTCTGGAGTTAGTTTTTCCTGCACCATATAGGTAGGGGAGTGGTCGTGTTTTGTGGCACGAGGGAACCAGTCAAGGATGTTATCGTCATATACTTATGTGGTCGGCCCAGTTAAAAAATTTACTAGTCTCATCAATAGTCATTTGGCATAGTGTTTATTGATGTTAAAATCGTAATAGTCGTAATAGACAGCAAGGGAGCTTCCAGTTATCAGTCACTACTGTGTAGTCTTAAGATGAGGTCTCCGGGGTGAGGCGGGGGTCGCCTGCATTCCAAATCTAAATATGTTATGGTTCCTGACCTGTTTGTCTAGATCCTATATACTAAAGTGCCTAGAGTCATTACTGTTGAGGTCAGACACCAATCTTTCTGATTTCAATGTGAGCATTCTAGGTCATAGGTGTTCAACAGAAATCCTCTACTGAACTGTTATAACATACTAATTTCAGATTGCAGAGGGATGGGCTTGTATCCTCTCCCGCTTACCCTCCCTTGGGGATCTGTTTGGGGTATCCAAGCAGCAAGCCAGGGTTGTTATGTTCAGCACGGTAACACATCCCATGCATGGGGGTAACTTCGATAGTTAAAACTTCCCACACTGTGGGTTAACCTGCTGCAGGATTTTGTCACTTGCCTGGATCGTGTTGAGCTAACCATCTCTGCTACTCAAGTTAGTGTTTGTGCAGAGGAGAGGTGGGGTCATAAATGTAGTGTAGTGAGCTATATCCTGGGGACCTGCAATATGTCATCTGAGCCTATCCCTTTGGAACAAAACCGCTATAAATTAAGCCTATTAAAGGCAAGTCTCTCAATATGAGAGGATGACCAGATCACGCTAGAAGGCTATGTGGTGGTGTCAGTGCCAAGTATCTGTAATCATAATAGTTGTAATAGAGACATGAATAAATCCCAATCCGAAGGAATAAGGTTGTATTGTGAGGGGAGCAGGATTAAAGTATGGCCAGGTAGAAGCAGTCACTGCCAAAGTGTGTCATGGCGCTTACCAGATCTGAAGTGTTCCTTGGTCAGGTGCAGGGGTAATCAAATCCACGATAAGAATGCACAGTTATGGGTTTCAGTCAAAGAGTATGTTCCTTTCAGTCAGAAAAGAGTAAAACAGAGGGGTCTGGAAGTGGCACAGTGAATAGTCTGTGCAAAGGGGTGCAGGGCCTTAACAGGGGTAAAAGTTCTACTTAACTTGTTAGTGAATGCCTCTCGCGGTACTCTTGAAGTGTACGATCCTTAACAATCCCTCCTGGCTCTGCAGGCGTGTGGAGGTTTTGTTGGGCTGTCGGCAGAGAGCGGATGCGATCCTGGATGTTTTGATCTGGCTTCTGAGGGTGATCAATGTCTGCGATAGTGGATGTCTTGGGTCTCCATCGGTTCCCGTTGGGAGAGTGCTGCTGGAGCAGACGGTATGCGGAACTCCGCATACCACTTAGGTACCTCCATGATTGGTATCCCCAGAGTGTCGCACAATTCTGGAGGTCCTTCGGTACTCTGAGGAGCGCGGTGCGGCCTTGTGTGGTCGCGGAAAGGCCGAAGGGGAACTTCCAGCGGTAATGCCCTTAGTGCGGAGCACCATTAAGAGAGGTCGAAGTTCCCTTCGGCGCTGCAGTGTGATGCTTGAGAGATCCTGGAAAAGACAGATCTCCACGCTATTATGGCGGACTGGTGCTGTGATGCAGGCTTTCCTCAGGATTTCTTCCTTAAGACGATAATCCACTATAATCCACTATACAGCACTATACTATCTAGTAAGTTCACTGCACAATGATCTATTTTTTCTTTGCTTGCTTTGCATAAAACCTTTATCCTGAGAGCCGAATCACCAGCAGTATTATGGCTAAAGTGGGATGCAAGAAAAACTAAATATCCTGATACAAACGATCTAACCCAGTGAGTCAATCAATCTGGATTAAGGGAAGGAACTGTTTCATTATTTTTACTTTCCCCCACTATTTATCTCTGCCTGGACATTGTACTCAGAGTGTCATTATTATTTTATTTATATTCACCGTCACATCACCAATTTGAAGATTTATTTTGGCAATTTTAACACATGTATTAGCACCATAATTATTTATCTATTTTATTCACATGTATGCATTTTTTATCCCTGGATTTAAGCTTAGTCGCAGCAGCATATTGTGCACTATTTATTTAAAGCGCATCAATTTTATACTTAGCACTATACAGCAGATAACATCTCTGGGTGGGTCTTCTTCTTTTCCCTTCGTTCTTATTGCCCAGTGAATCCGTTCCATGGTGATCGGTACGTCTCTGGGTCTTTCCAATAGCGCATTAAAGATGTCATTTACTTCAGCTCTGGGTCAGTGGCTTCAGGCAGGCCTCTCAGACGCAGATTGTGGCATCTGTCCAGTTAACTTCACGGAGTTGCCGAGCATGTGTGTCCAAAATCAAGTGGTTTTTGCGAATGGCTGTTGAGTGTTGTGACGCTGTTTTCTCCACCACCGGAACTCTGCCTGTTAGGGCTTGTATATCAATCCTCAGATCCGTAATGGCCGCCGTCAATGTGTCTTTGATATCAGCTGCCACCTAACAGTGGTCACTTAAGCTAGGCTGTTGGTGCGGTGTGAGGACAATTTCTCCACTGGATGATCCATTCGGGGGCATAGGGTCGGTAAGCGCGGCTCCTCTAGGGACAGCAGGCATTTGATGAGAGCCTTGTGAGGTAGGAGCCTGCACCATATTGCGCGCCTGGGTCCAGAACATCTCCAGGATATTTTGACTCGGTCTACCGATAAATCTTGTGGCGAGCGGGATCGTGATGCTGAAGAGCTTCTGCAAGAGGTTCCCATGGTTTTCAGGTGTGTGGGTGTCTAACCTCCGGTTTAGTTGGATTTAAATTCCTGTCAACGGGAGCTCTCGAGTTAGGCAGCCATCTTCCACAAGGTCAAGCCACGTCTCTCACTTTTGCTTTTATATGCATTTTTACGTTGGAGTTAAGCCACCCAGGACTTTTATTAGCTCTTTTAAATGCATTTCCCATTGGGACGCACTTGCTAATGCCCTTATTTAATATGCTCTTAAAGCATACCCATTTCTCCTCTGTGTTCTTTGTTCCTAAGATTTTATCCCAATTAGTATCTTCTAGCAAGGCTCATAGTTTAGGGAAGTTGGCTCTTTTGAAATTCAGTGTCTTTGTATTCCCCTTATGTCTCCTATTAGTGTGATTTATACTGATACTAATTGACCTGTAATCGCTGTTTCCTAAAATGCCCCATATTTCGACATTCGTGATCAAGTCTGTATTGTTGGTAATCAGTAGGTCTAGTAACGCTTTGTTTCTAGTTGGTGTGTTTACCATCTGACCCATGAAATTGTCCTGCAAGACATTTTGGAACTGGCGAGCCTTATATGAATGCACGGTTCCTTCCACCCAGTCTATGTCTGGATAATTAAAATCCCCCATTATAATGACACTTCCCTTCCTTGCTGCTAATCCAAATTGTGATAGGTCTGCCTCTGCCTCCTCCCTCTGGTTAGGGGGCCAATAGCATACTTCCAGTATTACTTTCCCCTTAGTTTCATCCCTTTGCAGCTCTATCCATAAGGATTCCACCTCCTCCCTTGCTCCCTTAGTGATGTCATCTCTCACATTCACTTGTACATTATTTGGGTGTTCTGAGGTTGCAAATATGACTTTACTATACTTACCTTGGGTTTAGGTGCTTTAGTTAACCTACCACTAATGCCCCCAATACTACCCTCTGGAATATGTTCCACGCTGACTATCTCTACCTTTGGACCCTCCCCCCATCGCCTAGTTTAAAAGCCCCTCTAACTTTTTGGCCATCTTCACTCCCAGCAGAGCTGCACCCAGCAGAGCTGCACCCTCCTCATTTAGGTGCAGTCTGTCCCTTCTTATAGAGCTGGTGAACGACTGAGAAGTTGGCCCAGTTCTCCGGGAACCCAAACCCCTCCTTACTACACCAGCTCCTCAGCCACTTGTTTACTTCCCTAATCTCCCTCTGCCGATCTGGTGTGGCTCGAGGTACTGGTAGTATTTCGGAGAATACAACCTTGGAGGTCCTTTTTCTCAATTTAGCTCCTATGTCCCTAAACTCATTTTGTAGGACACTCCTTCCTCTGACTTTGTCATTGGTGTCAATGTGCACCATGACAGCCAGGTCTTCCCCAGCCCCTCCCAGTAATCTGTCCACTAGATCCGTGAAGTGCCGAACCCGGGCGCCCGGTAGACAACATACAGTTCGGTTTTTCAGGTCTTTGTGACAGATTGCCCTCTCTGTCCTTCTAAGAACTGAGTCCCCTACCACCAGAATCTGTCTTTCCTTTCCCTTGACTTTACTCCCACTCTCACTGGAGGAGTTATTCCCCTGGCAGCTAGGGGAGTCATTCAGCTCCAGCAGTGCTGGTTCCTGACTGGTTTCACCAATGTCACTCAACGGGGCCTACTTACTGGGATGTTCCAGCCCAGGACCGGCCTCCCTGGCTCTTTCCCCTCTAGTCCTTCCTGACTGTCACCCATCTACTCTACTTTGGTGCCTGCCCCTCTTTATTTCCACCTGCCTCTGTGCTGGCCCCTGCCGGACCCTGCCGGCACCTGCCAGGTACAATCTCAACTCTCCTTTTTAGTATGAAGGGTCTTCTCAGTGTTGACAGTTGCTTCCCTAGATTTAGAACCTGGGCTTCTAGGGAAACAATGTGCTTACATTATGCACAGCAGTATTAGCCCTTGATCGGATGATCAAGGAACGCATACATGCCGCAAGATGTACACCGAGACGCATCTCCACACCCGCCGGGCATCGTACCTACTAATTTGATGGGTATTGAGGGTTATACCATGTCCAAATTAACTAACAACTGGCTTCCTGACACTAATACTCAACAATACACAGGTACTCAACAATACAATACAATACACAGGTACTCACATCCCACGTGCACTCACCATCCACATGCACTCACAGCACTCGTGCACTCAGAGTCCATGTGCATTCACAGTCCATGTGCACTCACAAAACACACAATAAACTGGTACGAACAATACACACACTACACGGGTACTCACGATACGCAGGGACTCACAATACACACACAATACTCAGGTACCCAGAATACTCACACAATACTCGGGTACTCACAATACTCAGGTACTCACAATACTCAGGTACACACAATACTCAGGTACTCACAGTATACACACACAATACTCCGTTACTCACAGTACACACAATACTCAGATACAACACTCAGGTACTCACAATACTCAGGTACTCACAATATGCCGTCAGTCAGGTTTTGTAGTTTGTGTGTCTCTGTGTCACTCTGCACAGCCTCCCCTTGTAATCTGACACTAGCAGTCAGTCATCTTCAATGCCGCCGCTTCCCTTATCTGTCTCACACATTCTCTCCTGTGGTCTGCGCTTCACTTACCCGCCGCCTCTCCCGCCTCTGTGCAGCCTTCCACCTCCCGGTCCCACTGGATGTCCTCCCGCCTCCTCTGTCCACATCTGTGAGGTGATACTGTCACTAGTACACCCGCTCCTGCACCACGATATTCCGCTCTGCCGCCACTGTAGGTCTCCGGGTTACCCGCTGCTGCTCTCAATCGTGGGGGGGTACGGTTCGCCATGCTGCCACTCTCGAAGGTGGGGGGGGTCCGGTCTGGTCCTCTGCTCGCTGCTTACACACTCCCTCTCACACCACGCTGTTCCAGCACTGACTTCTGCGCCAAAAAAGCTCTGTAACAGCACTACCTAGCTGCAAACGGGCATCAGGGTTGCTGGGATCTAAGAAAGCATCCACACTGCACCTCTCCTGCTGCACTTGCTGCACCAGAGCTGGCACCCAATATTGCAGCTGCCCCCCTCTGATGCTGTGGCCACGGCTACGCACACCACCACGGCCATGCACCTTGCCCCGTTCTTGGCTGCCTGAAGCCATATCCAGGTCCCTGGATTCCTGCCAAAAAAATGAAAATGTTCAGATTTGCACATAGACAGACACACAGACAGACAAAGAGATAGACAAAAAAAGTTAAGCAATATTCCTGCCTAAAAACTTAAAAATGCCTGCAGGATAGGTAACATTTTCTGATCTTTAGCAGGAAAACTATGACTACCGAGGTCTGTATGACAGAACTATCAGAGGTGGAGGCCCATGCAGAGCTATTGTATGTTTCTCATGGCCTGTATAATGAAAGGTTCTGTAAAGCATATGGACATCAGTTCAGCGCTGACACCCAACCGGGAGCGTTCAAGCAATGCACAAAGGGAAATATATTAGGGGAAAAAAAGGGATTCTCTATTGCTGTCAATCATTGCTTGACAGAGGAAAGCCAAATGGTTAGGGTACACATGTGGCTTTTTTTGAGGAGCTGGTGCTCCACTTCTTTGTGCCTTCTCCTCCTCCGTCAAATCCCTCCTCACATGGTCGCAGTGTGATTTCCAGCGTCGCTGAAAATGTTTGCCTAAAGAAAAGTGGAAAAGAAGGGTTACTATGCATTCTTAATTATCAATACACAATAAACATATCATGCATTCAATAAAAATCTACCATGTTTTGCCCTTCTTTAGCCGGCCACTGTAGAAGGGATGTGACAAATCCCACAACTCTGGATGGGCCTCCACTGCAGATATGAGCTCTGCTTGTGAGACATCAGCAGCCATCTTCCCTGTCTTCTTCCTCTCCAAACACAACCACACGGCTGAGCAAAGGACTTTTGGGTAATGTACATACATGAATTTCCTGGTTTTCCTCACATTACATTGACCGATCACATATTTACAGCTTAAAAATGCCTGACTCAGCTAAACGCTGTATACAGCGTTAAGGCGCGTTTAGCCAGGTCAGGCATTTTTACAGCTGTAACATCGTTCCTCAGAACGTACTGGCCCTTGGTTTATTTTGCAGCTTAAAATGCCTATGCCACTTACAGCTCCTAGAAGCCTGTGTGTGCATGAGGCCATAGAATAACATGGAGGTGTTTTTAGGCTGCAAAAAAAAAAAAACGCCTGACGCTCCTAAAAGCAGCTGTAAAAACGCCCTGTGTGCATGAGGACTAAAGGTACAGATAAAAGGATCTACTTAAAAAAAACTGTACATACGAACAAAAAGCTTAAAAAGCTTAAATAAAAAAAAAAAAAAACATTTAATTTGATCTGCTTGTTTAGATTTAAAAGTCTTTTATATATTTTCATACAGTCCATACTAGATTTGTTTATTGGTGCAAGCCTTTTTTAAGTTATGCTTGATGCAACTGATGCCTTCTGAAAATGCATATTCTTTATCTTTCAAATGTTGCTAGTATTACTTTTTGTGCTTATTTACATATAACATGGCATGACATTTGTAATTCATGAAGCTTTTATCTATCGGTTTAGTACTCCTAGCTTTATGTGATGCGGACACAAAATTCAGATTCAAAGCACAAATTCGCTGCGCAGTCACAGCAGACTGGCGTCACTGAGTTATAGGCTTCATCTGAAAGGAAAATCATAACATTGTGAATTCTCTTTCTTTCTGCGGAGGAGAAACCACTTTCAGAGAGAAGCTATAAATTAGTCCAGGTAGACCATCTCTGGATTAAATCTAAATGTACTATATAGAATTTCTTTCTGCAGTATCATTTTGTATAAATGAATATTATTGCTGTGATATACAGTATTGTCCATGCAAAGCTTGATATGTTTAATGTTCAATAGCAAATGTGCAATTTTAAGCCTCTAAATTATTTTATGATTTTTATTTTTGTATTGGGTAAAGAAATGTGTATTGAATAAAAATGTGTTATTGTGAATAAATTAAATGGTTAGTCTACCCAAAACTGATTCAGTTTTTAGTCGTTGCTGGAGCTAACATAATCTTATATTTCTCAGGAACGTTTGTAGTGAGATCTCTGAACTTAAAGTGAACCTCTCAACTATTAAAAAGCCTAAAGCCTATTGTAGTCAAGTTTGAGAAAATGTCTGTTATGTGTTTCTGTTCCAATTCATACAGCATACCTAAAAAAAAATTATATATATATATATATATATATATATATATATATATATATATATATATATATTTCTTACCTTTTATATGTTTCTAAGGAGAAGGTGTCGTGACTGATTTCTTTGAATTTCTGGATAGTCTCACAGTATCTTTGTCCCCACACTGACCCTCATTAACACACAATGCAGGAGAGCAGTTTCTAAACTTTTAGGCTGCGAAAGGCAGTCTTGTTGAAAGCAATGAGAGGCTGCCATC
Organism: Aquarana catesbeiana; assembly: GCF_042186555.1. Lineage (NCBI taxonomy): Eukaryota > Metazoa > Chordata > Amphibia > Anura > Ranidae > Aquarana > Aquarana catesbeiana. Next base: position 392,008,098 of record NC_133327.1, on the reverse strand, counting down.
TCTTGCAGCTAATCACGGCCACTCTCATGGAATCTTTCATGTAGCGATCACATGCACGTGATCAGACCTGGATGCAGACTGCCTTAAAAAAATGTTTAAAAAATTGCTGGTTACCTTTTTAAATTATGATATATTAATGGAAGCATAAAACAAACATAAAACACGTATCATCCCATTTTTGGCGCTATAATGGAAATACTAAGTGCATCCTAAGCGCATATGAATACTTTATTAGCCAAAAAACTATCTTCTGTGTACATCTCTGAGATTAGTTTCACACTGGTATTCCTGTTGACTTTGCCTGGTCTAGGCAAAGTAGCAGTTTTCTTTTGATAGCCGACTTCTCAGTAAGTCTATATTTCCCCTCTGCCCAGCCTGATCCAGTAATGCAGCTCCTGAAAATGTAAGTTCTCAAAACGTACTGAGCACTGTAACACCCCACTGCCAAACACAGGTGACATTACTTTCAAACAAAACGGGTGTAAATAGTCCGAAAAGGATGATTAATTGCAACTCGTAAAAATTTATTGAAATAGCTGAAATACATTTGCCCATTATAATGCCATGATTAAAAATACATTTCTAGTTATATATCTGATCTTTCCTGGCAGAGAATACTCTCCTACACTGCCAAAGCCTCCCAATGTACGAATCACTGGGAGTCTTACTTAAAAATCCTCCACCTCTGGTATGTAACACCTTTGAAAATCTCCAAAATTGACCCCAACAATTCACTACACTGTTGGCACCAATGTGAATAACAAGGCTCATTATTACATATCATGTGGGCCTGTAAATCCCTCACATCCTATTGGCATTACATTTTCAAGCCAGTAGTGAGAGTGGAGATAGATCAGAAAAGGGGCTGTAAGGACACCTATCACATAACATGTCCCCAGTCTCTGTCTCCAGAAACAGGGAAGCAGAGGTGATGGGGAAAATAACTAACCCAAACCCTAATCTGGCCTTACTCCACATAGGCATAGAGGCACTCCCCCTATTACTATCCACATACTCCATGCAGCAAAATTAGTCATTATTAGACTATGGAAATCATTCAAAGTACCCACGATAGCCGAAACAGTTGCAGAACTCAATTATCAAGGTTACACGGAAAGGACATTTGCCTTAAATAACTTCTTATACTCCAAATTTGTTGAACGTGGTCACTATGGACACACAATCCTAACTGTACAGTATTATGTTGATAATTTATTCAATAGGGAGCTAAGTACAGTGCTGCGCTGAAATCTAAAAAATACCAAAAAAGCAGCTAACACACCTATAGACTTAGGTTAAGGTTCAAAACAAAAATAAAAGTGTAGCGCTATATATATTAGTCAAAAAGTCATACGTGCATACAAACAATGAATAAAACTTTATCACACCTTGTATGACCAAAGGTATGAGGTGCATAATAAAGTGACACTGTGTAATTCAAAACACCAGTTGAAGTGAAATATAAATCTTAATTGCAAATAGATAATAAATTATATCTAAAAGAACCATAAAGGTTCGACAAATCAACCACTTAAGTCCATATGAAGAAAAAAAGTCCAAAATATAAATTGGTAGTAAATTGTGAAAGGAGAAACCACCACCAAAAGTCTATGGGGGTTGTACGTTAGAAAAGATGACCCCAGATAACAGCTTCTGAGCTGAAACATGTCGGGTGGATCCCTCACGTTTACCATTTGACGTTTTGAGCTGTCTTTGATCTTCCAATATGTGAGTTTATTTTTTACTATTTTAATAAACCAGTGTTTTTACATTATCACTCTATGTGAGTTTTTATTTTTAATTATCCGTTTGGCCTATGTCGGACCGTTTGTGGATGTGGAAACTGTGTTGATATCCCTCTTCCTATTGCACGCTGAGGATACTTGATGAGTTATATTGTCCAGACCGGTTGGTCAACAAGCCTTTTTGACTTGTAAGACGTAGGTCTTTTCAAGTCATTAAGTGCCGGTAAGCCTCTTGATGTTCCAGTGATGGCCCTGACACCTATCTAGACCTTCTGTTCACCTATGGTTCCTTTATTGTCTACTTACCTGCCAGATTTGAGGATTTCCATCTACGTGTGAACTTGGGAGTTATATTTTCATCTTTTCTAACGTACAACCCCCATAGACTTTTGGTGGTGGTTTCTCCTTTCACAATTTACTACCAATTTATATTTTGGACTTTGTTTCTTCATATGGACTTAAGTGGTTGATTTGTCGAACCTTTATGGTTCTTTTAGATATAATTTATTATCTATTTGCAATTAAGATTTATATTTCACTTCAACTGGTGTTTTGAATTACACAGCGTCACTTTATTATGCACATCATACCTTTGGTCATACAAGGTGTGATAAAGTTTTATTCATTGTTTGTATGCACGTATGACTTTTTGACTAATATATATAGCGCTACACTTTTATTTTTGTTATGTTGATAATTTACTTCACACTGAAGTGAAAATGTATACATACGTGCTATATTTGTCTGGTATGTTGAATTACTGAATACTCTGACCTATGTTTTCCCCTCCCCTCCCCTTGCCCTCTCCCCTATCCTTGCCCTCTCCCCTACCCTCTCAACTTCTTAACCAACCCCTCCCTTGAGTTCTCTCTCCTATTGTCAACTGGCCATATAGCCATATGCTTTTTGAAGTTTTTTTCATTCCTGTTTGTCAAAGAGATGTTTACACAGATCTTCTTGTACCATTTCTAAGATGTGAGCTTAAGTAATTACTATGTCTCATGTTTATGTTTAAACCTAATAAAAACTACTTGAACACAAAAACACATTTCTAAAATGTTGCTTTTATTTAATTTGTTTTAGGATGTATTTGACCGGCTTGTTATTGTGGATTCACTTGCTAAAATTAACTCATTATTTAACTACGAGCAGTCGCACATTTTTGGATTGAGGTAAGAAACAATTTCTTCTCAGAGTATTTCATTTTTGTAACATGATAGTGGATGTGACAATGCTACTGTTTTAAATGTGTCCTTGAGCATAACATATATCAGATGAAAAATTAAATATTTCATTTTATCTTCACAAAGCATGTGATAGATTCCCTATTTCACATTAGAAGTGACTGGGACTGAAGATAGAGATTTCCAATAAAACAGCAATTTCAACAAATGTAGGCTTTAAAGAGAAAATATTTGAAATATGGAAACATCCATTGCTGACTTGTAAAGGTGCAAGTTCAATCTCGGGCCCCTGACATCACCAAGGGTCGGCAAATGTGATTCAGTATATGTAATGCCACAAAAGACTCAGAGACTGCAGGCTTAATGCACCACAGGAGATAGTCAGAGTTTGGAGACATGTTTCTGGAGACAGAGACTGGGAACATGTTTTGTGATAGCTGTCCTTACAGCCCCTTTTCTGATCTATCTTCACTCTCACTACTTGGTGCACTAAAGAGCTTTATGCAGACTCTGCACTGTAGTTTGTGCACCAAATACCTATGGATTCCCTGGCCTAGGAAGGGTACATAGGAGCAGACTAGCACATTCATGTTTCATGTCATTGACTCACTAAATAGTGATATCTGGATCAGGAATACAGACTGATGCCCCGTACACACGGTCGGACTTTGTTCGGACATTCCAACAACAAATCCTAGGATTTTTTCTGACGGATGTTGGCTCAAACTTGTCTTGCATACACATGGTCACACAAAGTTGTCGGAAAATCTGATCGTTCTAAACGCGGTGACGTAAAACACGTACGTCGGGACTATAAACGGGGCAGTGGCCAATAGCTTTCATCTCTTTATTTATTCTGAGCATGCGTGGCACTTTGTCCGTCGGATTTGTGTACACACGATCGGAATTTCCGACAACGAATTTTGTTGTCGGAAAATTTTATATCCTGCTCCCAAACTTTGTGTGTCGGAAAATCCGATGGAAAATGTGTGATGGAGCCTACACACGGTCTGAATTTCCGACAACAAGGTCCTATCACACATCCGACCGTGTGTATGGGGCATAAGTTGCATCTTAAACAATTTATCAAGAGCCTTACATTTTGTCCCCCACTAGTTAATTGTAAGACTCGAAATTGGCAGATGTTCCCATGTTATTATAATAATTTATATTATTATTATTATTTTTATTATTGTTATTATTGATAAGGTGTGAACCTGCTTTACTGTTAGAAGCATCTGCAATATAGGTGAAAATGGACATTGCATATGGATATACAGTACAGTTGTTAAACTGATATCAGTGGACAGCGTAAGCTGTGATTTGATCGATTTTAGTTCATAGATCTGACAGTAGATTAAATTTGTTTTGCTACTGTCTTTTAAAAATATATATATTTTTTGGAAGTTCTGTGCTTGCAGCAAACATAGTCATGTTGCTTTACAATGGTGTTATCCTCTTTAACCTACATAAAGTAGGAAGCAACTCCATGGTAATAATTAAGAAGCCAGGCAAGGAAAGCACGATAGTTAATCATTATAATGCTGGCTGATGATCTTTTTTATAACTTGATACATTTGCTTTAACGGATATTTATCACAAAAACAACTATTGTTTTGTGACAAAGGAAATTTAGCTGTGTGACAAGTCCTGTTTAAAAGAAAAAAAAATAGCACCAGCAATAAAATGTACCCTACATTGATCCAAACATAAAATTGTATTGCATGGAATTACTAAACAAGTATTAAATGCATAGTATGCAGTTCAGTTTAAGACGCTAAATCTCTGGCTCTTATACACATTGGTGTTTACACTATAAAATATTGTTTGTTATATTTGGAGAATGTTTATTATTCATTTTTTAAGCATACATTTTTACATTTGCATGCAAATATGCTAGAAAACAGCAATAAGAATAAATGAAACACAAGTCTGTATGGTATATTTAATTGGTAAATATGTTCTCTAGTAATTAAATTACACGTATAGATTTAGAAATATGAAATATGAGCATCCCTTGTTGTAATTTTAATTCTGTATTTCATTAGTCATTACTGAAAAATCTGTGGAAAGAGTTTTTTTATGTTATGCACAGGATGCCTTATAAATATTCACAATGTGTAACTAATTGGCAATTGCATTTGGATAATAGAGCCACAGTTCAACTTAACCTGTCCGATAATGAATTTGAAACAACATAGAACAAGATGGTTTTGCAATGTCATCGACATTCTTCTAGCCTAATTAATGAGATGTCACCCTGCAATTTTGAAAAACGTTCACATAATAAAGTGAGGGTAATAAAAATAAAAATCACTGTAGAGTTTTGTGCAGTAAGTTAACTAACTTAGTTAACCAACTTATCAGTATTGAACATGAAAAAATGCTGTGCTAAATATAGCTATATATGTAAAAAAATATAAACAAACATACAATAAATACCGCTATATGAATTATAGTATTTAATTCATATAGTTATATATATATATATATATATATATATATATATATATATATATATATATATATATATATATATATACACACAGTATGTCACAAAAGTGAGTACATCCCTCACATTTTTGAAAATATTTCATTATACTTTTTCATGCTACAACACTGCAGAAATGAAACTTTGCTACAATGTAAAGTAGTGAGTGTACAGCTTGCATAACAGTGTAAATGTGCTGCCCCCTCAAAATAACTTAACACACAGCCATTAATGTCTAAACCGCTGGCAACAAAAGTGAAAATGTCCAAATTGGGGTCATGTGACTCGTTAGTGTTACAAGGTCTCAAGTGTGAATGGGGAGCAGGTGTGTTAAATTTGGTGTTATCGCTCTCACTCTCTCGTACTGGTCACTGGAAGTTCCACATGGCACCTCATGGCAAAGAACTCTCTGAGGATCTGAAAAAAAGAATTTTTGCTCTACATAAAGATGGCGTAGGCTATAAGAAGATTGCCAAGACCCTGAAACTGAGCTGCAGCACGATGGCCAAGACCATACAGTGGTTTACCTGGACAGGTTCCACTCAGAACAGGCCTCGCCATGGTCGACCAAAGAAGTTGCGTGCACGTGCTCAGCGTCATATCCAGAGGTTGTCTTTGGGAAATAGATGTACGAGTGCTGCCAACATTGCTGCAGAGGTTGAAGGGGTGGGGGGTCAGAGTGTCAGTGCTCAGACCATATTCTGCACACTGCATCAAATTGGTCTGCATGGCTGTTGCCCCAGAAAGAAGGCTCTTCTAAAGATGATGCACAAAAAAAAGCCTGCAAATAGTTTGCTGAAGTTAAGCAAACTAAGGACATGGATTACTGGAACCATGTCCTGTGGTCTGATGAGACCAAGATAAACTTATTTGGTTCAGATGGTGTCGAGCGTGTGTGGTGGCAACCAGGTGAGGAGTACAAAGACAAGTGTGTCTTGCCTACAGTCAAGCATGGTGGTGGGAGTGTCATGGTCTGGGGCTGCATGAGTACTGCCAGCACTGGGGAGCTACAGTTCATTGAGAGAACCATGAATGGCAGCATGTACTGTGACATACTGAAGCAGAGCATGATTCCCTCCCTTTGGAAGACTGGGCCGCAGGGCAGTATTCCAACAAAATGACCCCAAACAAAGGGTAAAGACCTCGGTCCCCACTAACCATCAGTAGCCAGTGGGGCCGGCTTCTGATTATGTGACCATTATGACAGTCAATCACAGTGCTCCCATGATCGCTGATCCTCCTATTCCCCCCAGGTTTTCCTGAAATGCAGGAGTAGATAGGAAGAGGTTAAGTACTGAATGATGGTCATTTTAAAAACGGTCTCTAATTTTTGTTCTTGATTATATATTAGGGCTTGTGTTGATGGCATCAGTTTGGAATCAGTTAGAGACACTTGTAGGTTTTTTCTTTAGAAATTATTGACAGGTGCATTTAACTTTCTTCAAGCGAGTTCAGAATTCTCATAGACCTCATTCACACTGGCGTGACATACATGTATTTTTATTCATTTCTAGGACATCTCTAAATGCACATAAGCGCATCTAGTGATTTTAAATAGTATCATTTACATGCATTTAGATGCATTTAGGTTACTTGCGCTTGGAGAAAATAGCATCCAGGGACATATTATGTAAACCTCTAAATTCATGTAAACACGTGTAAATCCATTTAAACACAGGTATGTTTAAACACAGGTGAAAATGATCTGAGAAATATAATGTAGTCCTAGGCTTGTGTAGAAAGGCAAAAACCTGTCTTTCGCAAATAAAAGTTATTGACACAGGCCATCAGTGTGTTAATAAAGCATTCTCACCATTCAAGAATTTGCTATTGTGGGATCTGTGTTCACAGAGGTTTCAATCCAATCCATATGGAAAATTAGTTGTCATAGTGAGGGTGGAATAGGTTAATTCCAGTTGCACCATTTTTCTAGAGTACAGGCAATGGGACAGTAGAGAGCAGTTTGGCTAAAGGCCAGCTTGTGTAACGTGTATCCTCATTGAGTGCCTGAACGTGACGAGTAAGTTTAGCTCCATATAAACACATTACAAAAAAGTGCCAAATAACTTTATAGCTTGCATGGGTCTAGAACGTTTTCATTTGGACTTGTTTTAACCTCATTGATTAAACACCAACATATAGTTAGAAAAAACACTGATAAACAAAATGAACATATGGTAATATTAGAAGGAAATGTTTTCTAATGTTTGAACCAAGCTGCTATAAAAGCAGATGATGCGGGCCATTGTTAACTATTACTAGAAGAATGAGGAATCAAAGCATATGGGGTTGAAAAGCATACTGCATGAAACATTTAATTTTGATTCAATTATGAGATTTTACATAAACAATCTAGAGGGAAAGGGTACCTTAAAATTACATTTGCATCTGGTTTTGACAGATGTGCCAAGGTAATTTATTTTTACTGCTGCTTCTATGGGAAGCAAATTGACTGCATGTATATGATGTACCTATTGCTGAAGGGCTGAGTTGTTTGTACAAGATATTAACATGGTAGCTAAGAAACACTGATCTACTTCATTTTGTTGCATTACATTCACAGGATTTTTTGAAGTAAGGGCTTAATTTCAGACATTAACAATACAATTCACTTGTGCTTTAACCACTTTATGAGAACATAGTACACACCTTATGAGAACATAGTACACGTGCTGCTGCAACGTATGTAGAAATCCACCAAACCGGTGAGCCTCTTCAAAAACAAAACTGATGATCTGTGATTTTGCACTTAGGCAAATTATAACCATCTGCCTGAATAAAAACGTAGCATTTTAGACATCCTATGTGCAAGAGGCCTAAAGCACTGAATTTTTACTTAGCTTAGTGAATGAAGTAAAGCTTACAGTGGTAGGATAAAGCTAAGTGGTCATCTTCTACTCCACCCTATTAGTCATTGTATTTATAAACCTGAAGAATATTAACTCAAAGTTTTAGGGGATTTAACTGCTGTCTGGGGTTCCATTTGAGAAATATTTCCTCACGTTCTGTCCTGGTGACAATGGATTCACCAGACGGGAAATGAACAGAAGTCTGCAAGAGTCACACAAAGGGCAAAATAAAGTTGATAAGGGTTCCAGTTTTCCTCTAATATACTAAAAAGGTCCATCTTTTTTTTTGTTAATTCACTTTCTGCCTGTTAAAACCATCATCACCAAGACGGGAAGTAAGAAGAAATCTCTTTAATGGAGTTCCAGATAGCAGTAAAATACTTCACTTTATCCAAAACTATAGATTATAGTGGAACTTTAGCCATAACAACTTGATAAAAAAATAATGTTCTTTATTTTATTTATTTATTTCAGGTACTTATATAGAGCTGTCAATTTAAGCAGCTCTTTACATATACATTGAACATTCACATCAGTCCCTACCCTCAAGGAGCTTACAACCTAAGGTCCCTAACTCACATTCATATACCAGGGCCAATTTAGACAGGGGCCAATTAACCTACCGGCAGTTCTTTAGAGTGTGGGAGGAAACCGGAGTACGCAGAGGAAACCCACACAGGCACAGGGAGAACATCCAAACTTCAGGCGAACGTGCTAACCACTACACCACTTTAGCAAGGAACATGCATTTCACATTAATAATTATGCTACCAAGATCAGTGAGCGCTGCAAACTGCCTCCAGCATTGTTCTTGTTTCTTCTTGCTGGAAGCTGCCATTTTGCTGAAGCCCAGAGCCCCTGAGCAGCAGTACATCTTCAGGCTCTCAGCAGATTGGCCTCTACATTTTTGGCACAGTGCCAAAAAATAGAAAAAACTGAGCATGTGCCAAGCAGGGTGAGATTGTGTATTACTGGATTTTATACAGTATAGGCACTTTTTTAATTAATTAATTTTTAATGTAATACTTGCAAAAGGAGCCAGCCTGAAGTGATCTAGCAGGACTTAATTTTCTGACTAAACTTTCACTTTAAGTTTTGGCTAAACCTATACCTAAAAATAAATACTTATGGAAAAAAATAAATAAATAAATAACACTTACCCTCAAGCCGTTATATATAGATATAAAGTGCTCTTTTATTCTCTTTCATATCTATGCCTTTACACTATTAAATGTGTAATGACACTTTAACCTTTTTCCAAAACATTTAGCAAAGAAACTGCAAACACACATTAAGAGAGCAAGGTGGACTACAAAAGAAAACATTAAGAACTTTTATACTGGGATGAGGAATAACATGTTTTTTTTTTTTTTTTTAAATCAGTAACTCCCAACTAGACTGCACTAGACCTATAAACTTCCATAGTAATTATCATAACTGATCATTGAAATTTTTAAATGATTAGTTCTCTGTAGAGGATGCAGTATACTAAAGAAAATATATTTTACATTTTAATTATATAACAGGTTTACTGCACTTTTATTGCACAATTGATACTGAAAAAAAAATGTGTGCTACAACTTTGTATAACCTCAAGGCACAATCAGTCACGTTTCCACGTGTTAATTCAATAATGTAGTTTGTTGCACTGTAAAGAGAAAAACGGTTTTACAAAGTTGCCAGAAGGAGCTATTTATTCACATCTCTAAGGAATAAAGAAAGACATTTTAATAACAAAAAAAACCCATCATATTTGTTCTGTTTTTCCACTCCTTACTGTATCTATAAATCTTTAATGCCATCATGTATAGATTGTTTTCCATATTGTTTATGTACTACTGAACAGTACAATATAAAGCATTTGCTATATTAGTAAATGTATCTGTTGCAATTTTAAGGGCTTAACAATTTCAGCTGTCGTACCTGTATACCCCAACTTTTACATTTCAACTATGGGCCTGTTTATTCGGAAATAACTTTGTCATCATTGAAGATAGTAAAGTAATACATTGTTTTTGGGAGGACAAACTAGGCATTTTGTTGGCACTGTTGTCATACAAAAACTATTTTACTTCCTATGTAATTTTTATAGACAAAAAGATGTCACAAAAATTAACTATTTTTTTTTCTTTTTAACCAGTTAGTTTAAAAAAAATAAAATAAATTACTGTATTTAAAGATTATACATTTCATTCTATAATTTGTTCCGTATTAAATTGTGGAAAAAAAGGAAAAAAAACTAGAATCGCACTAAACCTGTGAACTCAGATGAACAAGAAATATGAACTGACACACTAACCCACTAATTAGAGAGTGATCAAATTAAAACATGTATGTGCAACCATGTGTGTTATGGACTAGAGTCTTGAGTTTCATATGTACCAACACCAGGGCTTTTTTTCTCTGAGAATAGGTGCAGAAACTTCCCCCCTCCTGAGTCACCCCTTGTCTCTGACCCCTACCCAACTCTGACCACCATCTCTTGATTCCTCTCCCTACCCACCTACCAGTACTGCCCCTTTCAGAGAATGCAGAACCAAGTATCGTTTTGTGGTGCTAAATCATTTGTATGAAACATGTTGATGATAACAACAAAAGCAGTAAAATAGATCCCCTGCAGTCAGCAACAATAGAATCCCAGCAATAGATCCCCACACAACAATAGACTACCCCAGCAACAATGGATTCCACCCCAACAACAATAGATTCCCTGCAGCAACAGTGAACTACCCACAACAAAATATCACACCAAGTAACAAAACATCCATCCAAGCAACATTAGACCCCCCCAGAAGCAACAACAGATCTCCCAGCAGCCAGCATCAATAGATCCTCAATAGCAGCCAGTAAAAATAGACCTCTTCCTCAACAGTAGACCCCCCCAGCAACAATAGATTCCCAATATACCCTCACTCAAAATCAGATCCCTACCAGTGACAATAGTTCCCCCAGCAGCCAACATCAATAGACCCTCCAGCACACCCCATGCTATTAAATACATTCAGTGCTGGAGGTGCCGGAACTGCGTTCCCCTGCGTTCCCACTGAAAAAAAGCCTTGACCAACACACATGGAAAAGAACATCAATTACCAAATAGTGATTGATCAACTAAACCGAGTGAATGAATATAGAACATATAAATACATAATGTCCAATTGTATAGCTAAAATAGATGCAACACCCGTGAAATAAATTATAAAAAATTTATAAAAAAGTCCATCCATGAATGAGAGGAATCTTCAGTGTTAAATGGAGAAATTGTGCAAAATCCACCACCGTTGAGTAGAAAATTACTTCTTACCGGAAGCCCGTGATCTCCCTTTACAGAGGATCAAGGGAAGCCTGTAATGATGTATACCCTCCAGGGCGTATCAGATGGGACCAATACCCTTCAATACCCTTATTAAATTATGTTTCTGCCACAAAACATGGCAAAGTTATGTGCAAATGAAAAGAAAGGGCCTTTTTTTCAGTTTTACCAAACATAAACAAAAAACGCTATTTAATTCATGTTTAATATTCAAGGTAAACTCACCTATCCATGCTTTATTTTGTTAAAAAATCCCTTTGAAGACACCCCCCCCCCTCAACAAATCTAGCCATGGCCATCTTGAGTTAGGGAAGATAGTTCACATAGCATTTACTTCCTGTAATCCATTCTCCCTTACTGTAGCTCAAGCATGCAAGCAGAAGGTCATGCTTCGCTGTCCTCCTCCAGATGAATAAAAAAATGCTCATGTAGACTCCTGGCATATATTACATGATTTTAGCCTAGGCTAGAAACAATGAAGCAACTGAAGAAATGTAAAGAAAAAAAGTTTAAAACAAGTACATAAAATATACAGTACCTTCCTATCTAATTATTAAGACTAGCAGAATAAGGATTAAAAAGAATCAATGTTCATTGAGAGAGAGTAAAGATCCATTATAAGCAACACTGAAAAAAAATAGCAAATAAAATAAATGAAAAGGAAACAAATAAATTATTGGTATAAACAAAAACAAAAAAAAAAACAATAGTAAAAGGGGATGATTGAGTAATTAGGGATATTTATGTTTAAAATAGTGTTAAAGCATCAGTGTTTTTAGCTTATCATGTTGAGCATAGCACTTCTAGTTTACAGCTTTCAATACTGCTCGCACCTGCTCTCTGTGCTGCTCCCCTGAACTTCCACTTTCATAGAAAAAGAGATAATAATGGACAGCGCAGGCTGGAGTCTGTAACTTTGGAGATGAGGGAGCAGGGGATAAAGGAGGAGCAGGGGAGTCCTTTGCCATTCTAGGCTACAGGGCTATGTGTTTCTGTTGATGCACACACTGTGGGAAACCCAAATCTAATCTCTTAATTAAAGAATGTCTCCATAGCATGCTGCAAGAGAAAGAGCCACCCTGAAACAGGGAACCTTGGACAGTGGTCATGACACCAACTTAACCACATGCTGACTGCTCTATAGCGGAATGATGGCTACAGCACGGCTGGACAGTTTTGGGAGGGTGTCATATGATGTCCTCCAGTTATATGGGCAGCGTGCTCTGTTATCACTGTGTCATCAGGACACAGCTGATCACAGACCGGGATAAAGAGCCAATCAGCGTCTCTTTACCACATGATCAGTTGTTTCCAATCACAGCTGATCACAATAAAAACACAAGCCAGTTATCGGCATTACTTTTCTCACACTGACAGCATGATGAGAGGAAAGGAGAACCGATGAGCTACTTCTGTGAAAGGGACATCTACACTGGGGCACTGATTATCAGTGTCCTGATTATCAGTGCAGTCCCAACTGTACCCACCAGTGCTGCCAATCAGTGCCCATCAGTGTCAGCTATCAGTGCCGCCACCAAAAGAAAGCTCTATTTGTGTAAAAAAATATATATAAAAAATCCATATGGGTACAGTGTAGCATGACTGCGCAATTGTCATTTAAATTGTGACAGCTCTGAAAATTGACCAGGGCAGGAAGGGGGTAAAAATACCCTGTAGGCAAGTGATTGAACTGGAACACAGGCAAGGAATAAAAGCTAAAGAAGCTGCATACTCAGTAAGTGATTAAATCAACTGCTTAAAGTGCTTAAACACAGAGGGTTTGATATCAATTTAAATATGGGTTAGTAAGGATCGAATAAGAATATATTTTATTTGAAGTCCTATTCAGAGCAAATGTAACACATTTGATCTACATATGAATAAAATAGCAACTACTGTGTTAGTGCCAAAACTATGCAGGCACTATCAGGCTGAAAATCACTCCACCACTGCTCAAAGAACAAGAAACCCCTATCAATCTCTGGAAGAACTGTAGGGTTCGACAGAACCCTGGTTGAGGAAGGATGCAGTACAAGATCAATCCCATTCTGTGCCAGACTGGAAGTAATCTGACATATAATGAATACCAGCTGACTTCTGATCACAAATCTATACTAAGTCCATTGAAGCTTTATTATTTAAATAGGTAAAGAACAGAATATGCTTTGTGTGAAATCAAGCTATTTTAAATACCTTAAAAGGGTGCTGCATTAAGCTGCCCAATGTATGTCAGATGTCTTTGCTTATTTTTTTTTTTTTTTTTGTGTAGTAGAAATAAGATGTATTTCCTTAATTTACAATGCTTTTTAGAGTTAGCCATATTACGGGATTTACCGCCATATGCTAGACTGTTTGTTTTTACTGACCTGTGCATTATAAAAATAGAAAAAGGGAAAAAAACTGCGCTAAAGTATACCAAAATAATGTGCTATAACCCAAATGTATAAAATTAAAACAATTGGCAAATAATGTGAAAGAAGCAGCGATTCTCCTGCACAACAAAAACAGTGTAAAAATGTAGATAATAATAGTATCGCGCTACAGCATTGACTCAATAATGGACACCAAATGGAATTATAGAAACTCAGATCCCACCGTATCTCCCCAGCTCATAATTGGTAAATATGGCATGAAAGATAAGAGAAGCTCCAATAGTGTAAAACCTCTTGCTCTCCTAGATAGAAGTTGTCTCAGGTTCCCAGGCCAAGAGCCATATTTATCAATTATGAGCTCGGGAGATACGGTGGGATCTGAGTTTCTATAATTCCATTTGGTGTCCTTAGATGTCTATGACCACCTACGATTCCATTTATTCATTTAATATTTAGTCCATTTATTCAGCTCCGGAGGGCTAACTTTACACAAGCTTCCCCTGATCCTCTGCAGTGGGGGGTCATGGGGCTCTGGTAAGCGGCTAATTTTTATCACTGGTGGTGGACTGCACGCAACATTTTCCACGTCATGACAGATTTCAAATGTCTCTCATATTGATGGACTTTTTTAATTTTGCAGTTTCCTTCATTTATTTTTTCACGGGTGTTTGACTACATGTTTGGACATTTATTACATATCTTTTGCATTTACCCAACCTTACTTTTCATAATTTTTAGAACATACCATTTGTGGTTATTTGTTTATGCTATATTTGTTTATGGTTTATGGATAACAGTATTGATTGATTATGCATTATTGAGTCAAAGCATTATAAAAATAGAAAATGAAAACACTTATGAACTGAACATACAGTCTGGAGTATCATTAACATTTTAGAAGTTAAAGGGTGTGTAAACCCTAATAGTGAACTTCTCTTTTTTGCTCCCTTTTGGTCTGTTAAATATACCATTGAAATTATTTAATTTTTGTAATATTTGCTTGCCAAACACACCAACGTGTTTTAAATAGTGCATCTATTTACATGGATTTCAATATCGGACCTAAAAGGGTTACAGGAATAGGAAGGGTATTTGTCTCCAAAATACAAACTATTCTTCCAAAAAGAATGGTTGGAGCTGTCAGTCTTCTCTTAGTAAATGGTAGTGAACCCTTTTTTCACACAGTGAAAGTAAAAATAGCAATATTACCTATATCAAGTCCCTAAATGATTATTTCTTCTTTAAAAAAAAAAAAAAAAAACTCTCCTTTTCTCTTAATTGTACACAAAATTGAAAAATGCAGGTACATTGGGATATTCTACTCCTTTCAGTAGATTACACACAGGCAAAACAAAGAGAAGGTTTAGGGGCGCCCCCAAAGAGGAATGAATGGACTATCTCAGTGCCCAAGGATTACAATGACATTAAAAAAAATATAAAGTGTTATTTATCTATAATTAAAAATAGAGATATACAGTATGTCCATAAATATAAAATACATCAAAGTGACATTTCCAAAATCCTAATATTCCAAGGTGGTGTTGGAGGTAGAACTAAGGGCATCCAGTGTAGTTACTCTTAGATGTATGCTGGTTCTGCTACATGTTTCACGGTGAGAACCGCTTCTTCAGGAGGATTATACACAGATCATCTACAATATACATATTACAAAATATTGTCATATCCAGGGATTTTTTTCTGAGAAAAGGTGCAGAAGCTCCCTCCCCCTCCTTGGTCATGCCCCTACCCACCCCTAGAACCACCCCTAGAACCACCCACTAGAACCGCCCCTTTAGAGAACAGGGAACCAAGTATAATTTGGGGCTATACAGCCGGAGTCCAATTAAGAGACAGCCAAGTCCAGTCCAGCAAAGAGACAGCCGCAGCCCAGTACAGCAGAGGCAGCCCAGTCCATCAAAGAGACAGCCCAGTCCATCAAAGAGACAGCCCAGTCCATCAAAGAGACAATCCAGTCCAGCAAAGAGACAGCCCAGTCCAGCAAAGAGAACACCCAGTCCAGGAAAGAGACTGCCCAGCAATCAGACAGCTGCAGCCCAGTCCAGCAAAGGGACCACCCAGTCTGGTAAAGAGACCGCCCAGTCCAGCAAAAAGACCACCCAGCCCAGTCCACAGCAAAGAGACCACCCAGCCCAGTCCACAGCAAAGAGACCACCCAGCCCAGTCCACAGCATAGAGACTGCCCAGCCCAGTCCACAGCAAAGAGACCATCCAGCCCAGTCCACAGCAAAGAGACTACCCAGTCCACAGCAAAGAGCCACAGCACAGCCCAGTCCACAGCAAAGAGACCTCCCAGCCCAGCCCACAGCAAAGAGACACAGCACAGCCCAGTCCACAGCAAGGAGACCATACAGCCTAGTCCACAGTAAAGAGACCACCCAGTCCACAGCAAAGAGCCACAGCACAGCCCAGTCCACATCAAAGAGACTGCCCAGCCCAGTCCACAGCAAAGAGACCACCCAGTCCACAGCAAAGAGCCACAGCACAGCCCAGTCCACAGCAAAGGGATCGCCCAGCCCAGTCCACAGCAAAGAGACACAGCACAGCCCAGTCCACAGCAAAGAGACCACCCAGCCCACAGCAAAGAGACACAGCACAGCCCAGTCTACAGCAAAGAGACTGTCCAGCCCACAGCAAAGAGGCACAGCCCAGTCCACAGCAAAGAGACTGCCCAGCCCAGTCCAAAGCAAAGAGACACAGCCTAGTCCACAGCAAAGAGACCACCCAGCCCAGTCCACAGCAAAGAGACCGTCCAGCCCAGTCCACAGCAAAGAGACACAGCACAGCCCAGTCCACAGCAAAGAGACACAGCACAGCCCAGCCCAGCCCAGTCCACAGCAAAGAGACACAGCACAGCCCAGTCCACAGCAAAGAGACTGCCCAGCTTAGTCCACAGTAAAGAGATCATCCAGCCCAATCCACAGCAAAGAGACCAGCTAGCCCAGTCCACAACAAAGAGACACAGCACAGCCCAGTCCACAGCAAAGAGACCACCCAGCCCACAGCAAAGAGACACAGCACAGCCCAGTCTACAGCAAAGAGACTGTCCAGCCCACAGCAAAGAGGCACAGCCCAGTCCACAGCAAAGAGACTGCCCAGCCCAGTCCAAAGCAAAGAGACACAGCCTAGTCCACAGCAAAGAGACGGCCCAGTCCACAGCAAAGAGACCACCCAGCCCAGTCCACAGCAAAGAGACCGTCCAGCCCAGTCCACAGCAAAGAGACACAGCACAGCCCAGTCCACAGCAAAGAGACACAGCACAGCCCAGCCCAGCCCAGTCCACAGCAAAGAGACACAGCACAGCCCAGTCCACAGCAAAGAGACTGCCCAGCTTAGTCCACAGTAAAGAGATCATCCAGCCCAATCCACAGCAAAGAGACCAGCTAGCCCAGTCCACAACAAAGAGACTCAGCACAGCTCAGTCCACAGCAAAAAGACACAGCACAGCCCAGTCCACAACAAAGAGACACAGCACAGCCCAGCCCAGTCCACAGCAAAGAGACACAGCAAAGCCCAGTCCACAGCAAAGAGACACAGAACAGCCCAGTCCACAGCAAAGAGACCGCCCAGCCCAAAGCAAAGAGACACAGCACAGCCCAGTCCACAGCAAAGAGACTGCCCAGCCCAGTCCACAACAAAGAGACTGCCCAGTCCACAGCAAAGAGACCACTCAGCCCAGTCCACAGCAAAGAGACCGTCCAGCCCAGTCCACAGCAAAGAGACACAGCCTAGTCCACAGCAAAGAGACTGCCCAGTCCACAGCAAAGAGACCACCCAGCCCAGTCCACAGCAAAGAGACCATCCAGCCCAGTCCACAGCAAAGAGACACAGCCCAGTCCACAGCAAAGAGACACAGCACGGCCCAGTCCACAGCAAAGAGACACAGCACGGCCCAGTCCACAGCGAAGAGACACAGCACAGCCCAGTCCACAGCAAAGAGACTGCCCAGCCTAGTCCACAGCAAAGAGACCACCCAGCCCAGTCCACAGCAAAGAGACCTTCCAGCCCAGTCCACAGCAAAGAAGCACAGCCCAGTCCACAGCAAAGAGACACAGCATGGCCCAGTCCACAGCAAAGAGACACAGCACGGCCCAGTCCACAGGAAAGAGGCACAGCACAGCCCAGTCCACAGCAAAGAGACTGCCCAGCCTAGTCCACAGCAAAGAGATCATCCAGCCCAATCCACAGCAAAGAGGCCGTCTAGCCCAGTCCACAGCAAAGAGACTCAGCACAGCCCAGTCCACAGCAAAGAGACACAGCACAGCCCAGTCCACAGCAAAGAAACACAGCACAGCCCAGTCCACAACAAATGGACACAGCACAGCCCAGTCCACAGCAAAGAGACACAGCAAAGCCCAGTCCACAGCAAAGAGACACAGAACAGCCCAGTCCACAGCAAAGAGACCGCCCAACCCACAGCAAAGAGACACAGCACAGCCCAGTCCACAGCAAAGAGACTGCCCAGCCCAGTCCACAACAAAGAGACTGCCCAGTCCACAGCAAAGAGACCACTCAGCCCAGTCCACAGCAAAGAGACCGTCCAGCCCAGTCCACAGCAAAGAGACACAGCCCAGTCCACAGCAAAGAGACACACCCCACTCCACAGTAAAGTGACACAGCACAGCCCAGTCCACAACAAAGAGACACAGCACAGCCCAGTCCACAGCAAAGAGACAAAGCACAGCCCCCCATTCAGCAGCATTTTGTTAACACCAGAAAACTTCAGCATGGCCCAGTTAAGTGAGCAGGAGGACAACCTGGCTACCTATCCACACAATCCACGATCATCTGTGCCAAAACAAGCTTCCAGTCCAGTCGGTCTGCACTGAGAGGCGGGGTGGAGTACAGATTACTCCGCCTCCTGCTCTCACAAGCTGCAGCCATTTGATCCCTTGGCTGAGGGCAGTGTTTATAGGCAGCAGCATGCAGCAGGCTACATAGGAGCAGGAGTACACA
Organism: Aquarana catesbeiana; assembly: GCF_042186555.1. NCBI lineage: Eukaryota > Metazoa > Chordata > Amphibia > Anura > Ranidae > Aquarana > Aquarana catesbeiana. The sequence continues at coordinate 391,989,173 of NC_133327.1, read as the reverse complement.
CACAGGATACGGGGGGGGAGCTCTGGTGGAGGTGCCCCGTGTTTGATCCCTCCATGGCCATGGGCAGCAGGCAGGCTATACTGATTAGGAGGAGGGAGTGCTCTGGCAAAGGTGGCAGAACGGCATTCCTGTACGTTTCGCCAGAAAAAAAAGCCTTGCTCATATCAATACAATCTATGTAGGCAGAGCATAATGTGAGGAGTATAATGTTTTGTTGCTTACCTGGGAGGAACAGGCAAACATGCAGTAAGGATAAGGGGTGTCCAAAGGCATTCTCCCACGGCGGGCACAGGGGGGCAATAAGCGCGCAAAGTTGTAGGGATATAACCCCTCTCATTCCCAGCCTGCCTTTTTGCACTAGTGTCCTAAGAGAACAGAGAGAATACATTTTTTTTTCTTTTTATGAAGATGTATTTTTCATCTAGCATGTTTCCTTAGTTGCTGCAAATCCAGAAGGGGTTCCTTTTGGAGCTTCCTGAAACAGCTGATCCTCAGCTCTGCCACCAAAGCCATAACCAAACTCAGCTATGAAGAAGCAGGACTGTCCTGTAATTGTCTTTTGGCAATGGTCTCTGCACTAGGTGCCTGCCTAGGTATCTATGTTTGGGATGTGTAAAAATGTACCTGTTTGGTTTTAAGGACATTTGCAGTACAGCTCACAAATTCTGAATGTTAATCAAGACCCACTAAAGGCAATGGGAACCAAATCTTAAAAAAACAGTTCTAACTCTCTTCACTTTTAATAGGTCTTTATTAAAGTTTTGGAAGATACATGGTATGACCTGTACAAATGTTCAAATGTAATCAACATTGTAAAAAGGTACCAAGTGTGGCTGTACATTTCAAGGGCAATAGGCGTGGTATTGTCAAGCAAATTACATGGGGGTTGTGCATTCTCAGGTTGGACATGTACAAATGCAAGAAAAAAAACAATTGACATGTAATGGCATTTAGTGTGACATAAAAAATGCCAAATTCCTTTGAAGTGAAATAGTGAGGCAAAAACAGCATGATAACATAACCGTGTGAGTAAACGCCACACATGATGACATTCCCACAGATGTAAGCTATGTACCCCCAGAAACGGCATCACAAACATCACTATCCCACAATACTGACCACATACAATGCCAACATTAGAGGAATCAAGTACCCTCAATATTAGGGATGAGCCGAACACCCCCCGGTTCAGTTCGCACCAGAACTTGCAAACAGACCAAAACTTTGCACGAACGTTAGAACCCCATTGAAGTCTATGGGACTTGTACGTTCAAAATCAAAAGTGCTCATTTTAAAGGCTAATTTGCATGGTATTGTCCTAAAAAAGGCACATGTATCAATGCAAAAAAAAGTTTTAAAAACGGCAAAAAGATGAAGAGAAAAAGATAGAGAGAAGCGTCACACAGCAGGAGCCTCCCATCCAATCATGGATGCGGAGCGGCCTGAAAAGAAGATGAAGAGAAGAAGATGATGATAAGAAGACGAAGAGAAGAAGATGAAGAGAAGAAGATGCCGCGGAGGGAGAACACCGGAGAAAGAAGCAGAGGATCGGAGGAAGAAGAAGATGGAGGAAAAAACCGAAGGAAAAAAGAAGAAAGAAGTTAGAAGATGGAAAAAAGAAGACTTTAAATAAAGGAATTGTCAAAAACTGTCTCTTGTCATTTTTAACATTTTTGACAGTTTTTTTGTGAAATGGTAGGGGTACTTTTGTACCCCCTTACCATTTCACATGGGGGGGGCAGAATCTGGGGGTCCCCTTGTTAAAGGGGGCTTCCAGATTCCGATAAGCCCCCCGCCCGCAGACCCCCACAACCACCGGCCAAGGGTTGTGGGGATGAGGCCCTTGTCCTCATCAACATGGGGACAAAGCACCCTCCCAATGTTGAGGGCATGTGGCCTGATACGGTTCAGGGGGGGCGTTCTCTCGTCCCCCCCTCTTTTCCTGTCAGGTTGCGTGCTCAGATAAGGATCTGGTATGGAGTTTTGGGGGGACCCCACGCCAATTTTTTTTTAAATTTTGGCGCGGGGTTCCCCTTAAAATCCATACCAGACCTGAACGGCCTGGTATGGAATTTAGGGGGACCCCCACGCCAGTTTTTTTTTTTTTAATTTTGGTCAATGAACTTTTATGTGTATTGTCGGACCGGCAATTCATTGATAGCCGCGAGTAGTTTTAAAAGACTTTTTTTCCTTTGAAATGTCATTTTGCTGTCAGACTGTTCTAAACACAGGAAACATGCGCCCCTTTACAGGAATACTATAGACACCCCCCAGGTACAAAATTTAAAGGAATATTACACGTTTATTGTTTGATTTTAAGCATTATTAAAATCACTGCTCCCGAAAAAACGGCCGTTTTTAAAACTTTTTTAGCATTGATACATGTCCCCTGGGCAGGACCCAGGTCCCCAAACACTTTTTTATGACAATACCATGCATATAAGCCTTTAAAATTAGCACTTTTGATTTATCCCATAGACTTTTAAAGGGTGTTCTTTTGAATTTGCCGCGAACACCCCAAATTGTTCGCTGTTCGGCGAACTGGCGAACAGCCGACGTTCGAGTCGAACATGAGTTCGACTCTAACTCGAAGCTCATCCCTACTCAATATTAATGAACAACAAACACAAAACAAAACATGATGTCAATATAGAAAAATATTATAAAGAGGCAGATTATTCCAAATATCCTATATTTATATTTATCTACGAGGGTTCTTGCACACAGTTCTGATTTACGAACATCAGATATTCCTGGCAGAAATTTGAGAATGGGCTGTATTGTACATGCATACAGTTAGCATACATATAAGTTAGCATATCCTGACAGAACTTGTGAAATGTTGGCATTACTATTGAAAATATGACTGATCATGCCAAAAAACTCTTTTATTTAAAGCGGAGTTCCGCCATTTTTGTGTGGGAAATTAACCTTTAATTGTCATTTTAACCTGTATGTGCCACCTTCTGTGTCTGTACCAAGGCTAAACATTCCAGGGTATGTAAACAGGGCCATTTGGGTGATTTCTGTTATCATTACGATTTAAAAAGGTTGCAAAAAACAATCTGATAATAAATGGCTTCATGTGGTTGCTATCCTTAAATAAAAGACAGTTTTTTGGCATTATCAGTCATATTTTCAATATTAATGGCACAATTTTTGCTAGGGTATGCAAACTTTTGAGCACAACTGTATATACGCTTAAATGTGCTCACACATGCGTAAAACTTCGATTTTTTTTTTTCAAGAGGGTGTGGCAGAAAAAGATAAAGAACTGTGTTGCAAGTCAGTATTTTAGTGCCTAAAATGTATTTAGACACTAAAATACTGACTTGCAACACAGTTTTTTTTTTCTGATCTATATGCAGCGCTATTTTCCACGGCTGTGTACAGGCCCATTAAAAGCAGTGGACTGCATTTAGTTTGGTAAAAAAAAAAAAAAAACACCCAAATGCCTAAAAACGATCTCATTAAGCGTCCGTGTGCAGGAGCCCTAAGTATACAATCCACTCCATTTTTAAAGCATATCTGAAGAGAATAACTTTCCCTTATAAGCATTTATCTCAAAAGCAGTCAGCATGTGCTGTACATTCAATCACTATATACATTTGTAAATGTATAATTGTGTGAAAAATAACTTAATTCAACTCAAATTTGAATGCAATTTAATTTAATCTCATAAAAAAAAATGATGTTCCATGTTCCTGAATTTTACATTTTAGACATAAATGATGATAAACGTACCCCAAAATGAAGCTAAATATAGGCTGTCCTTCAGATCTGGTGGACTCCTTGCTTCAGTTTCCCAAATCCAAGTATTTTAAGTACAAATAAAGAAAGCTTAAGTGCTGGTTCACACTACAGAAACTTGTGATCCGACTTGTCAGACCTCAAGTTGCCCCAAGTCGCTGGACATAAGAAATTCCATTGAAGTAAATGAGAGCCATCTTAAGGTACACTACTGAAGTTGCTTTGACTTCAGAAAAGGTTTGTGTACTACTTGAAGGCGACTTCTAGGCAACTTGTACCCATAAATTTCAATGGAAGTTGCCTCCAAGTCAGATCTCCATCTATATTGAAGTGACTTTACAGGAAAAAGAAAATAATTTACACAGGTACTTCCAACGTTTACCCAGGCAACCCCCCCCCCCCCTCCCACAGAGCTGATTATTCTGTGATTGGCCACAGCCAAAGTCCCCTGTCCTGGAGGCAACTTTAAGTCACGTTGTAAGTTGCGCAAAGTCGCTCTGAAGTTGCCTCCAAATCGCCTTGCAAAGTCGCGATGTAAGTCGGGTTGCCCCTGTGTGAACCAAGCCTTACTGCAGTGCCTAAAGAGGAAGTTCACTCCCCCTGCTCATTTTTTCTTTTTAATCCCCTCCTACCTGTCATACTGGGTTGTCCTCAAGTAGTAAGCTCACCCATCCCTGTACCAGAATCTTCTCATCAGGGAGCCAGCTGTCTCTTCCAGGTTCTTGCAGTTGGCCCCCTGATGGCGCTGCTTCCAGGTCTGCCTCCTCCTGCTGTTTTTTGGATGCAAATACCTCCTGGGATGTCCAATGTAGATATCCTAGAAGGCTGCGGCAGTAGTACACATCATTCTCACCTAGGCAAGAATGGAAGTTTGGGGGGGATGAGGCTGAATTTTAATTAAAAAAAAAAGGTCCAAAAAAAATGCCAGCTTCGTACATTTGCAGAGGGGAGGAAGGTTGCATTAGCACAAACCTAAAGTGTTAATAAACCCACAACAGTAAAATCAGTCTGTATATGCAGTGAAGCATGCTTGTTATACTCACTGTGGAACCTAAAGGGTTAATCATGGGCATTGTGTAAAAAGGCTGTTTGATCTGTCTTCTCTGATCCCCCCCCCCCCTTCTTCCACTGTCCCCAATCAATCTCCTGATAGTACAGAGCACTCTGCACATGCTCAGTTTGGTGTGTATTGCTAGAGAATGTTTTTTTTTTGGAGGGTACATGTAATCGGCACAGGGCAATCAGCACTATCCAGACAGAGTGTCAGGGGTCATGCAGCCACATATCACCTTCGCCTCAGCAAGACAGTCCCATGTGATGGGGGACAGCTTCACACAGACTCATAGAGGAATGTTATGATATGCTTTTATTCAAGTCTTTTTTGTGAGTATGAAACCTATTTTTGTCTAATAATAAGCCTTTGTTCGCCTTCTGTTATTTTATGTTCCAATACCTTTGGATTCCCCAGTCTGTGGATGGCAGTGAGGTGTGCATTATCCACTTAGAAGTGTCAGAATAGAAGTTCACAATTGTATCAAGGCCCACTGCACAGTGCAGGAGATTGAACTGTGTTGTTTTAGCCACATAGGATAGTCGGAGGAGAATGAAGACTCCCCCTGCAAGCTTTAAAGGGGTTGTAAAGTTGTTTTTTTTTTTTTTTTTTAAATAACAAACATGTTATACTTACCTTCACTGTGCAGCTCGTTCTGCACAGAGTGGCCCCGAACCTGGTCTTCTGGGGTCCCTCGGCGGCTGTTTCAGCTCCTCCCCGCAAGCATTTACCACCTTCATGCGAGCTCCCTCGCACGGTGGTGAGTGCTTGCGGGCGCGCTCCCGTGATACAGCGGGCGGCTATAGCCGCTCGCTGTATCACTCGGCCCCGCCCCCCGGCGCGCCGCGTCATCGGATGTGATTGACAGCAGCGCGAGCCAATGGCTGCGCTGCTTTCAATCCATCCACTGCAGCCAATCAGCGACCAGGCTGAGCTGCAATGAAGCTGACGAGGACGAGGAGCGAAGATTCGAGGCGTCAGGTAAGTAAAACGGGGGGGCTGGGGGCGGCGGTACTGTCAAAAGTTTTTTCACCTTAATGCATCGAATGCATTAAGGTGAAAAAATTTTTACCTTTACAACCCCTTTAAACTTGCAGAGACATAATGAAACATTACAAATAACGAATATAATCTACGTTTCTTATACACAAAATCTAATAGAATTAGTGTTACTAAATAACAATTATTTATAAAAGTTTTAAATGTTTCAGCTATTTTCATTTTTTTATTTTTTTTGAAAACTGGACTGAATAAAATGTGGAGGCTGATCTTCTGCCATCTCCTTGGCATCGAATATTTCATGCAACTAGTCAGAATTCTTCATCTGTGTACTTGTTCTGAGTCACTGACTCAAAGTATTGGATCAAAATCACAGCCAAGCAACCATCATTTTCTAAAGTATAGTTGAGCAAATAGATGTCAGGTTCTAAACATATTTTTAGTTACAGAGAACATTTGTTTACATAAGTCTATATCAGATCTGACAAAGGGATAGTTGTTGAGGAAAGAGAGACAGAAGGGTTTGGGTTTTTTAAAGGGGCTGTAAACCCTCATGGTTTTCCACCTTAATGCATTATATGCATTAAGGTGAAAAACCTCCTGTGATGCAGCAGCCCCCTTTTTACTTACCTGAACCCGGTCTTTCCAGTGACAGGGATGAGCACACCAGCCCCAGCCATTCCTGATTGGATAGATTGATAGCAGCGCAGCCATTGGCTCTCGCTGCTGTCAATCAATTCCAATGATGCGGGGGGGGGGGGCTGGCGGGCCAAGTCCTGCTGTCTGTGTCAATAGACGCAGCAGCAGTGTCAGGAACCATGAAATCGGACCGAGACAGAAGTACGGTTAAATCACACTTGTTTAATAATAAAAGTAAATAGAACAAAACATAGTCAAAACTTAGCCAGAGTTCAGGAACTGGAACGGATAATCAGACAAGCCAAACATCAGGGAGCCGGAGATGAGCGTAGTAAAACAGCAAGCAGGATCTGGAGCCAGAAGGGATGTCAGCCAAGCAAGTATTTTAACAGGAATGCAGGAGAGCGTCTCTGTGATGTTGACGAAGGCAAAGGCAAAGATCCTTTGGGCTGGACGGCTTAGGAAGGCAGGGCTGATGAGCAGGATATCATGAACAGCTGGGTAACTGTGGAGAGATAGGAGCTGGCAATTAGCCGACAGCTGAGCGGCCAGCTCATTGAAAGAAGGAAGGGCTGAGCCTAGCCCTGACAAGCAGGATACAGGAGTGCGCCCGCACGAGTGCCCCAAGGGAGAGCGGCTCTCCAACAGGGCACTCGACAAGAGGAGGAGCCAGGAGCGCTGCCGAGGGACCCCAGAAAAGGAGGATTGGGGCTCTGTGCAAAGCCAACTGCAGAGGAGGTAAATATAACATTTGTTTTAAAAAAAAAAAATGAACCCTTAGTTATGCTTTAAGTCAGTGGTCATCAATCCTGTCCTTAGGGCCCACTAACAGGCCAGGGTTTATGTATTACCTTGGAGGGATGCAGACTAGAATACTGCAATCACTGAGCAGCAAATTATATCACCTGTGATGTATTTCAGTTATCTTGCAAACCTGGCCTGTTAGTGGGCTCTGAGGACAGGGTTGATGACCACTGATTTAAGTGACTATCCCTCAGACAAAGGAAGCAATGTTAATGGTGATTTTGTAACTGCAATTTCACATGTAGCGAAACTGGTTTCGGATTAAATTCCCAAAAAGGTGCGGTAAGTGGTTTCGCTTTAAAGCGGTGGTATACTCTAGGAATAAAAAATAAAAGAATAATGAATGCATGTAAATAGATTTGTAGTTAATAGAGAACTGTCATGCAATGGAAGCTTGACCTTTAATTATACCTTTAATAAAAAATGGCTTGCATTTGCCTATGCACCTTATAGAATTTCACTGTATCACTGAAGATTTCCTTCCTATGCAATGGTTTATGTATGACTTGAAACCTCTTGGCTAGATATAATGTTCAAGGTCACTTATAAAGGGCTTCTGCTCGACATGTTCATAATTCTGCACAACCAATACAGTTGTTAGTGCACTCCAGTCTAAGATAAATGGCATTGAGTCAAGAGTCAGAACTGAAATATGGGCAATTTTGTTTCTGGATCATTTCCTCCATAACTGCTTGCTGTAATAAAACAACTGTCATAGTCATTTTGTGGTGTTTGAGTACAGAAAAGTACTGAAGCATTATTTGGGAGTAAATCCAAAGCTTTTACATTATATTGCATGTAAACTGTCTATTGTTGCCTTAATATGTTTTTTGGGGTTTTTTTTTTTGCAGAACTATTGTGTGGTTAGTGTGAGCAAATTACATACAATTTAATCTATATTATTTTTATAGTTTATAATCAAACTAAAGTGCACACTTTTTTGTTTAAATCATACAGTCTTTTAGTGTAATTTCAAGCTAACAGCTTGAAATAGTTACTGTATATTGGAAGTGTTTACCTTCTAAAGAATTTTTAATGCTGTTATGATTCACAAACCGCTGTTGCAGGTGACCCCATGTAGTGTCACCTCTCTTCCTGTAACCAGTCACAAATATCTTTTCTTTATCGTACATCACGGGACACAGAGCAGCCATTACTATCTGGGTTATACGCCACCTATTGGTGAATGGACACTGGCAGATCAATCAAACAGGAAGTCCTCCCTTATATAACCCCTCCTACACAGGAAGTACCTCAGTTTTTTTTTGCCAGTATTTGTAAGATGGTGGTCACTGATGCGATACATGCGCTCTTGGAGCATACTTGGAGGTCTGGATGGTTCTATTAAGAATCATGGACTTCAATCGGATCCGTTGCAAAAAGCTGTCAGCCAAAATGGATGGTACCTGAGCCTCATTGGATAGGAGAGACAATTCCTTGAGGTTTGACTGTAACGCAGCCTTATTGCGCTGGACCCTGCGTAATGGAACCCTGTACAGTGTTTGTTCAGACTGAGGTGCTTTCCTGCAGGGTTCTCTACAGGTCCAGGGGAGTGGACCCCAGATTAAGGGGGACCTAGTCCCTGAGGGTCTTTTATGGCAAAGCCTGCCATGATGGGTGAAGGTTTGACTAACTGTTATGTTCAGAGTCCTACAGCAGGAATGGTAAGTCTGCATTTTTTGCAGTTTCTCTTTAAAAAAAAAAAAAAAGAGATCCAACTGTCTGGTCTACTCTCAGTTGCCACTGGGGGCAGTGTGCTGTTTAATCATGCTCTGTGTACTTCTTAGGGGAGTGGGCTCCTGTTTCTCCTCCAACCACTAGAGGGTGGAGGCTCGCTCAGTATAGCCTATTTCTATATAGGCTGGAAGATGAGGGGCGGCCATGTTTACCATGTGGACGGCAGGTTCTGCAAGGCCTCTTGAGACATAACAGCAGCCCATGGATACTAATAAAGTGTGAGTTTTTACTATGGGAGAAATGTGTGGTCAGACAAGTCATGATTATATACAGCATACATACTGCTTATACCAGGGGGCCTCTACAAATGTTCATACACCCCTATACGGGTATCATTGCACTGTAAGGTGTTGTGTTTACAGAATTATGTGCATCTGGTCTGCAGTAGCTTACTTTTAGGCAGCTCTAAAGCAGAAAAAAGCTTCATGGGATACATATGTGCTTGGCTAATCTTGCAAAACTAGCATGGGGCCAGGTGCATTTGGGCAGGTGCAGCATAGTATACAGTCAGGTCCATAAATATTGGGACATCGACACAATTCTAATCTTTTTGACTCTATACACCACCAAAATGAATTTGAAATGAAACAAACAAGATGTGCTTTAACTGCAGACTTTCAGCTTTAATTTGAGGGTATTTACATCCAAATCAGGTGAACGGTGTAGGAATTACAACAGTTTGTATATGTGCCTCCCACTTTTTAAGGGACCAAAAGTAATGGGACAATTGGCTGCTCAGCTGTTGCATGACCAGGTGTGTGTTATTCCCCCATGATCCCATTTACAAGGAGCAGATAAAAGGTCCAGAGTTCATTTCAAGTGTGCTATTTGCATTTGGAATCTGTTGCTCTCAGCTCTCAATATGAGATCCAAAGAGCTGTCACGATCAGCAAAGCCATCATTAGGCTGAAAAAACAAAACAAACCCATCAGAGAGATAGCAAAAACATTAGGTGTGGCCAAATCAACTGTTTGGAACTTCCTTAAAAAGAGAGAACGCACTGGTGAGCTCAGCAACACCAAAAGACCCGGAAGACCACGGAAAACAACTGTGGTGGATGACTGAAGAATTCTTTCCCTGGTGAAGAAAAGACCCTTCACAACAGTTGGCCAAATCAAGAACACTCTCCAGGAGGTAGGTGTATGTGTGTCAAAGTCAACAATCAAGAGAAGACTTCACCAGAGTGAACACAGAGGGTTCACCACAAGATGTAAACCATTGGTGAGCCTCAAAATCAGGAAGGCCAGATTAGAGTTTGCCAAACAACATCTAAAAAAGCCTTCACAGTTCTGGAACAACATCCTATGGACAGATGAGACCAATATCAACTTGTACCAGAGTGATGGGAAGAGAAGAGTATGGAGAAGGAAAGGAACTGCTCATGATCCAAAGCATACCACCTCATCAGTGAAGCATGGTGGTGGTAGTGTCATGGCGTGGGCATGTATGGCTGCCAATGGAACTGGTTCTCTTGTATTTATTGATTATGTGACTGCTGACAAAAGCATGAGAATGAATTCTAAAGTGTTTTGGGCAATATAGCTGCTCATATTCAGTAAAATGCTTCAGAACTCATTGGACGGCACTTCACAGTGCAGATGGACAATGACCCGAAGCATACTGCGAAAGCACCCAAAGAGTTTTTTAAGGGAAAAAAGTGGAATGTTATGCAATGGCCAAGTCAATCACCTGAGTAGATATAGGCAGTCAGCCCCACCATTAAAAGAAAGAGGAAGGCATATAGCGTAACTCTGTATGGAAATTTTAATACATAAAAAGCAAAGGAAATACACTCACGTGTTTAGCAGTAATATCAAGCGCTTGTATAAAAGAAGACCGTGGTCTCAACATATCCTCCCGACGCGTTTTGACTTGGAAGTCATCACCCCAGATGATGACTTCTAAGTCTACACATGTATATGCTGAGACCACTGTCTTCTTTTATACAAGCGCTTGATTTTACTGCTAAACACGTGAGTGTATTTCCTTTGCTTTTTATGTATTAAAATTTCCATACTGAGTTACACTATATGCCTTCCTCTTTCTTTTAATGGTGGGGCTGGCTGCCTATATCTACTGAGTTCATCCATACCTTACACCTGTTCGAAGGTCCATCTGGAGGTCATATCTGGACCATCTGATCCCCTTGGTATATTATACCACAGAGCTTGATTGACTCACAAGGTGTACACCTATTTGAGTTCAATCCCTCTGGTAAGCAGCTTCTGGTGTCTTTGGTGGTGGATCTGCTATCAGCTGTTATTACATCATACTTATTTGAAGTTAAAGACTGTCTCTATATCATATCCACATGTGGTTGAGGATTATCATCACACATGATTGAAGTTTGTCACTGACTTTTTTTGGACATCACACGTCCAAGTTCCTCTATTTATAGACATTACATGTCATAATAGAGGACTGCTTGGAGTATTTTTGAGCACATCATTTATTATTCACATTTTTTTTTTGTACTCATATTATTTGTTATGGTTTTGTATGATCACATGAGCGCTGCACATTTCACCCAACTTGTCATTTTTTCAACTTTATCCACTGCTGTGCTGGCTGCTTTCATTTTTTTCAATTTTTGTTTGATTTCTCTTTTAGACAGCGTAGTATATATGTGTTTATAATTTACAAGTCAATCGCCTGACCTGAATCCGATTAAGCATGCATTTCACTTGCTGAAGACAAAACTGAAGGGAAAATGCCCCAAGAACAAGCAGGAACTGAAGACAGTTGCAGTAGAGGCCTGGCAGAGCATCACCAGGGATGAAACCCAGTGTCTGGTGATGTCTATGCATTCCCGACTTCAGGCTGTAATTGACTGCAAAGGATTTGCAACCAAATATTAAAAAGTGAAAGTTTCATGGATGATTGTTAATCTGTCCCATTACTTTTGGTCCCTTAAAAAGTGGGAGGCACATATACAAACTGTTGTAATTCCTACACCGTTCATCTGATTGGATGTAAATACCCTCAAATTAAAGCTGAAAGTCTGCAGTTAAAGCACATCTTGTTTGTTTCATTTCAAATGCATTGTAGTGGTGTATAGAGCCAAAAAGATTAGAATTGTGTCGATGTCCCAATATTTATGGACCTGACTGTAAATGCTTGCAAACTTGTTGCTTAAAGGCATGTTTGAATAAGCGCATGTTTTGCATATATGTTGCATAGATACATGTGGCATAAGCACATGTTTGAAAGAACATGGTCATCGGTGCACTTGGAGGAGTTGTGTCTCCAGAATAGCATGCATTTGGTCTGCAGGAGCTTAGTTTTAGGCTGTTGAATCAGCATAGAAGCTGCATTGGATGCCTAGGTACTTAGCTAATCCTGACTAAAATGAGTATGGGCCCAGGTGCAGTTGAGCAGGGGCAGCATTGTATATATGTTTCATAATGCTTACTTGCATAGACACATGTTTGCATAGACGCTTGCTTGAATAAACACAAGCTTGCATAGGCACATGTCTGCAGAGGGCCCTGGCCCGCCAGGGGCTTGCGCGGCCCACAAGCGGGCGGCGCCACCCGCCCGGCATGCAGCTCGCCAAGGCCATCCGCGACAGTGCGTTTGCGTGGATGCAGGTTTTCATAGGCACGTGCTGTGTAGATGTGTGTGCATAAATGTATATGCATGTTGCATAGATATACGTGTTTGTGTGGATGCATGTTTGCATAAACGCATATTGGCATAGATACATGTTTGTGTAAATGCATGTATACATGGACACATGTTTGCGTAACCGCATGCCGTCAGAGATACATATTACATAGTTAGTCAGGTTGAAAAAAGACACAAGTCCATCCAGTTCAAGCATAAAAAAAATAAATAAATAAAATAAAAAATATCGTACAATCCAATATACCCAATTCTATATCCACAGTTGATCCAGAGGAAGGCAAAAAACCCCAGCAGAGCATGCTCCAATTTGCTACAGCAGGAAAAAAAAATCCTTCCTGATCCCCCAAGAGGCAATCGGATTTTCCCCAGATCAACATTACCTATAAATGTTAGTACCCAGTTATATTATATACATTTAGGAAAGTATCCAGGCCTTTCTTAAAGCAATCTACTGAGCTAGCCAGAACCACCACATTTTCACAGCTCTTACTGTGAAGAAACCTTTCCGTATTTGGAGATGAAATCTCTTTTCCTCTAGACCTAAAGAGTTCCCCTGTATCCTCTGTGTTGACCGTAAAGAGAATAACTCAACACCAAGTTCACTATATGGACCCCTTATATATTTGAACATGTTGATCATATTCCCCTTTATTCTCCTCTTCTCAAGAGTGAATAAATTCAGTTCCTCTAATTTTTCCTGATAGCTGAGCTCCTCTATGCCTCTTATCGGTTTGGTTGCCCTTCTTTGCACTTTCTCCAGTTCCCCAATATCCTTTTTGAGAACTGGTGCCCAAAACTGAACTTCATATTCCAGATGAGGTCTTAGCTATGAGCTATGAGTAAGCATCTAATGATGTGAAACGCGTTAGAGATTGTTCCCTGTCTTGTCTCTATCCATGTGACTGTATTTTGGATTCTTTTATACTCTACAATAAAGATGCTCATTTTTTCGGAGTGCGGCAGTCCAGGACTTTTTTGTTTCCAGATGAGGTCTTACTAATGATTTGAACAGAGGCAAAATTATATCTCTCTCTCTGGAGTCCATACCTCTCTTAATACAAGAAAGAACTTTGCTCGCTTTGGAAACCGCAGCTTGGCATTGCATGCTATTATTGAGCTTATGATCTACCAAAACCCCCAAATCCTTCTCCACTATGGATTCCCCCAGTTGAACTCCCCCTAGCATGTATAATGCATGCATATTCCTAGCCCCCAAGTGCATAACTTTACATTTCTCAACATTAAACCTCATCTGCCACATAGTCGCCCAATTAGACAGTGCATTGAGGTTGGCTTGTAAATTAGAGACATCCTGTAAGGACGTTATTCCACTGCATAGCTTGGTGTCATCTGCAAAGACAGAAATGTTACTTTTGATCCCAGACCCAATATCATTTATAAAGGTATTAAAAAGTAAGGGTCGCAGCACTGAACCTTGGGGTACACCACTGATAACCTTAGACCATTCAGAGTAAGAATCATTAACCACTACTCTCTGAATTCTGTCTTTTAGCCAGTTTTCTATCCATTTACAAACTGATATTTCCAAGCCTGTAGACTTTACCTTACACATGAGCCGTGTGTGCGGAACTGTATCGAACGCTTTTGCAAAATCCAAGTATACCACGTCCACAGCCACCTCTCTGTCCAAGGTTTTACTTACCTCTTTATAAAAAATAATCAGGTTTGTCTGACAACTTCTGTCTTTCATGAATCCATGCTGTTTGTTGCTTAAAATGTTTTTTTTCCAGTAAGAACTCGTCTATGTGGTCTTTTATTAAACACTCCAATATCTTTCTGAAGAAGTTAAACTAACAGGTCTATAGTTACTTGGTAAAGACTTTGATCCCTTTTTAAATATTGGCACCACGTTCGCCCTGCGCCAATCCAGTGGTACTATTCCTGTCATTAATAAGTCCCTAAAAAATTAGATACAATGGCTTTGAAATTACAGAGCTCAATTACATGTTGCGTAGATACATGTTTGCGTAAATGCATGTTTGCATAAACACATGTTGCATAGACACGTTGCGTAATATATTTTGCATATTCACATTTCATAAACGCATGCTTGCTTATTGCATAAATGTATGTTTCCGTGGGCACATATTGCATAAATGCGCATTTGCATAGACACACACTTTCGTGTTTTGCCTTGGCTTGGTACACTGACATAGCGAGTTTTTCGGGGGTCGCTCCTTGGTCACTCCCAGTCCAGCGGGACCTAATGGTCTTGAGTCCTGTATCTCAGCACTGTTGAGCCCTGGAAGCCAGCTTCAGGGAACTTCAATTAAAGGGCTTGGAAATATTTTTTGCCTGGGGGAAGCCAGGAAGTAGCACCTACAGAAATATGTGAGTGAGAAAGTTTATTTTCTTTCTCCAATCCGTAGGGGAAAGGAGATTTGGCCTTAAGTACCGTTAAGGGTTAGAGTTCGTCCCTATCAATTTTTTTTCAGAGACCATTGTTTCTCACTCCTTGGTTCATTCTTCATACAGCGTGTTATGTAGATAGTCCCGTATGTCAGGCCACGCTTGTGTCCTTGGGACTGGAATTTGCTCTTGACTGTCTTTATAGAGGCCATTTTTTTGAACCAATTGGAAGACTCTGTTAGTCACTTATCTCAGAAGAGGGCTTGCTTGGTTGCTATCACTTCACTTAGTAGAGTGTCAGAGTTGGTGGCTCTTTCATGCAAGGAGCCGTTCTTGGTCTCGCATCAAGATAGGGTGATGTTGCGTCCTCATCCATCTTTATTGCCTCATTTGAATCAGGACAGTGTCTTGCCTTTTATTTTTCTCCTAATCCACTGTCGGCAGGAGAAAGATCGCTACATACTCTAAAGGTAGTTCAGGTGCTCGATCTACTTGAGTTGACCACACAGGTCAGGATCCTGGTTTGTGCTGCCAGAAGAGCCCAGGAAAGGCAGGCGGCATTCAGGGCGAATATTTAGCAATGGATATGCCAGTTTATCAATGATACCTATGGTTTAAAAGGCAAAATCCCGGGGGCGTGGCTAGCCAGCGGAGCGGATGGTCGCACACTAAAACAGCTCCGTATCATCCTGGACAGAACGGGGATTCACAGCGACTACAAGCCTTGTTCCAAGCCCACAAATACTGCAACTAAAGCGGGCTCACCCTCTAATGCCATCCCGCAAGAGAAAAGAATTTACAAAACCTGGGAAGATGACAGACTTTCTAATACAACCGCACCGTCTC
The DNA here is from genome assembly GCF_042186555.1 of Aquarana catesbeiana. Lineage (NCBI taxonomy): Eukaryota > Metazoa > Chordata > Amphibia > Anura > Ranidae > Aquarana > Aquarana catesbeiana. The sequence goes on along the minus strand of NC_133327.1, from coordinate 391,973,350 downwards.
CACTCAGCGGGGAGACACGTGGCTCATACAAATGGCAGGGACCGGCCGTGAAGCAGAACAACAGCAATAATAATCTGCAGCAGGGGCACATTCACCACCCACCCCCTCCTTCTGCTTCCTCCAGCCCAGCAAAAAGCAAACAAAAGACGTCCTCAGCACCGGCAAACACTGTGGAGGTAAGCTGTCTTAATTCCTTACTAGATGACACCAGGAAGTTACAAGACTTCATTACTGACTTCCCCACACTAAACCAACCAGTCATGGACACTATTCTTAAAGATATGCTGGTTTCTCTTTGCTTCACTTTGCATGCTTACATACTGGCCATAACCCAGCAATTCAAGTCAGAGGTTTCAGCAGTATCTAACAGAGTCTCCCACATTAAAACTAAAATGGGCGAGTTTGCATCCACCTTTAGCAGCATGGTCGATGCCCACAATGAGAGGGACGATGAGATTATGAGTATCAAAACAAAATTGGCTAATTTGGAAGAAAGATCAAGAAGTAACAATGTCAAAATACGGGGGATCCCTGAATCGGTCAAACCCCCAGAGCTGAGAGACTACTTTACTAATCTCATGAAGGCCGCGCTTCCAGAAGCGCCATTAGAGGACCTTCTAATTGACCGAATTCACCGACTACCCAGGCACAGAAACATCCCATCTCACCTTCCCAGGGACACTATAATTCGGGTCCATTTTTATCCCATTAAAGATCAGTTCATGATGGCAGCAAGACGACGTGAAGATCTGCCTGCAGAACTGCAAGAATTATCCTTCTTTACAGATCTCTGCATGTACTATGCAACAACGCAGGCAGCTGGCCACCATAACCAAACCACTGAATAACCATCACATCCCGTACAGATGGCTATACCCAGCCAAGCTGCTGATCACCAAAGATGGCAAATCACACGTGGTGGAAAGCGTCAAGGAAGGCATACGACTCATGAGAGACTGGCAAATATTAGACCCGAGGAGGAAGCACCGCACTCACCTCCATCCACCCGTGCCAGCTCCGACACGGAAACAGGCTAAAAGAATATTATTCTCACACTCCATTTTTAAATCCCCTGATGGCCCAGGAGAATGCCACATAGTTCTTTTATCGCTCTCCCCCCAAGTTATAGCGGTAGTTTATCCACCCAGAATCCTCACAGAATTGCCATTTTTATATCTTTGTTTTTCCTATCCTCTTGTTTTCTCCCTCTTGCTCATAGTTACAGGACTAGGACTACGGGACTTCCAAACTGAACAGGCCAGCCATCCATGCACTCCTCCTCTAACCCCTTGTCTCAACCTACTTTTACATCAAGATCGACAGTACTAACGTCAGTGACTACTGAAAACTCCATCAACCCGACTACAAACAACAACACGGTACATACTTTGCACGTCATCAAATGGCTTTCAACATATCCTCACTAAACGTGAAAGGCTTAAACAGCCCTCAAAAACACCAAATGGCCTGGAGGGAAGCATCCAGGCTCAAAAGTGACATAATTTGTTTTCAAGAAACTCATTTTATTTCTGGTAATCCTCCATCTTTCAGTCACCAAATTTCCTAAAGTATATATGGCAAATGGCCCCAAAAAGAAGGGAGGAGTAGCAATACAGTAAGAGACTCCATTCCTTTCACGCATCTTGAGACCCACTTAGATACATCAGGAAGATTTATCATTCTTGTGTGTGAGATATCCAAAATTAAATATACATTGGTTAATGTGTACCTACCGAATACAAATCAAATTTGCTTCTTAAAGAAGATATGGAAAAAAGTAGAATCCATGAAACAGGGTTATGTAGGGTTATGACTTTAATGCAATCCCAAACAAAGACCTGGACCTCTCCAATCCCATGCATCACAAAATACGCAGGACAGCTCTGGCACACTTTATCACATCTTCTGGTCTTTTTGATGTATGGAGGTGCCAGCATTCCTCTGAGAAGGATTTTACTTTCTTTTCTAACGTGCACCATACATATTCACGCATAGATCTGTTCCTTGTAGATAAGTTCTTGCTACAAAAGATCGTTAAATCCAAAATACATGTTATATCTTGATCTGACCATGCTCCTATTTCTATTAGTGTGGGGGGTCGTAGCGTCAAAACGGGAGCAAATAGATGGAGGAATGATATTTTCACCCTCTCGCAACCTGAAAATCTAAACTTAATCAGATCTGCTCTGAAAGAATTCTTTGAACTGAATGCTCCTTCGGTGGACGACCCTTTCACACTCAAGAACGCTCACAAAGTATTTATAAGAGGTTTTCTCATACAACTGAGTACTAGGCTCAGAAGGCAACGGATGGAACGGCTCAACGAACTGTTAACTAAAATACCGTTGCAGCAACAAAGCGGGGAAATTGCTGGCGAATCCTTGAAAGAAAAAATAGTAAAACAAAAAATCCAACACATATGTTAAATCCTAAATCAAGAAAAGTAGTGTTGAATCCTAAAGGCATAGCAGACGCTTGTAGCGACTACTATGAAGCTTTGTATAATCTTAAAGATGACCCAGACACCTTTCAACCATCAGATAATATGATATCAGACTTCCTAGCATCAATACACCTACCTAAAGTATCCCAAACTGAACTATCCACACTTAATATGCCATTTACAATTCCTGATATTGAAAAAATAATCAGAAGCATGCCCCACAACAAATCACTCGGACCTGATGGATATTCCTCCGAATACTATCAGTTGTTCCAAAATGAGCTATCCCCGTAGCTAAAGAAGATCTTTGATGCCGCAATGTCCAATGCCTCATTCCCACAAGAAATGTTGATAGCAACTATTATAAAACTTTGCCAAAACCAGGCAAAAAACTTCAGCTCCTCAGAATTTCAGACCCATATCCTTATTGAATGTTGATGTTAAACTATATGCTAAACTACTTGCCAACAGACTGTCCTCTCTATTACCGAAGCTCATCAACCAGGATCAGATGGTTTTTGTGTCAGGCAGGCAAGCGAATGACGCAACTAGAAGAATGATAAATATTCTTCATTTAGCTGAAAAATATGGAAGGCCTTCTCTGCTCCTCACCTTGGACGCAGAGAAGGCCTTTGACAGAGTATATTGGGGATACTTGTCCATGGTTTTGGAGAAATTTGGATTGACTGTCCCGATCCAACAGGCTATACTATACTAGCATTGTATTCTTCTCCGTCTGCCTAAGTCTTCACAGAGGGCATATTTTCAAGAAATTTCCATATAAACAATGGGACGAAACAGGGGTGCCCATTATCACCACTAATTTTTGCCTTGGTTATGGAACCGTTCGCAGAAAAGATCAGAACACACCCATTAATTCAGGGCATCCCATCTCAGGACAAACAACACAAAATATCACTCTTTGCACGTTATACTGACCCTAACTGACCCCTCTGACTCTCTTACCGCAGCTCATGAGACCCTTCTACTGTTTAGCAAAGTAGCCTACTATAAGGTTAACACATCCAAATCCAGCATTCTAGGAATAGCGATTGACAACTCCACTAGATCCGCCCTTCAAAAGAACTTCCCATACCCGTGGTCTCCCAAAATCTATATCTCACTTAGGAATCCAGTTAACTTCCCCTACCTCCAACCTGTTCCAAACCAACTATTACCCCCTATTGAATAAATTCCAAAAAGATATTTCCAGATTCCAGAAACATTGTATCTCATGGAATGGCCGCCTAGCGGCATATAAAATGATACTACTTCCAAAATTAATGTACCTCTTCAGGGCCCTGCCGATTCCCCTCCCATCATCCTTTTTTACTTCCATACAAAAGAAAATGTCCAATTTTATATGGGCAGGCAAAAGAGCTAGGTTCCCATCTCAAATGCAAGGGAAACATAAAACTGCAGGTGGACTGGGTATTCTAATATTGAAAGACTATTACATTGCAGCAATCTTAGATCAGCTTAGAAACTGGTTTGACCAAAAAGAAACCAAACCATGGTATCATCTAGAACAGGCATGGTTGCACCCAAAATCTCCAATATCCCTCTTGATAGCACACAACCTACAACAAACTACAATCTCGAATGACCACCCCGCAATACAAGCTTCATTAAATGCATGGACATATCTAAAAGAAACATCCAGCTCAAATCACGAACGTCCCCATTCCACTGGAAACACTTCTTTGATTAACCCCAACCATATCCCTGAATCTCTGGATATAACCCTCTTACAAGACCTCATGCAAGACGACAAACTAATGTCCTTTGCGGACGTGCAAACCAAATTTAACATACCTTCCTCAGAGTTCCTAACTTACCTGCAGATATCCTCAGTGTATCAACAACTTAATACAATACATACTCCAATCTTGACTCAAGTTTGGAAACATCTAAACTCCTCAAATCCCAAAGCTAAAGGTATTTCTCTGCTGTATAAACTAATCAATGCCAAGTCAACCTTTCTCAAATGTAACCCTTTAATTAAATGGGAAAAAGATTTAGGTAAAAGCTTCACAGATAAACAATTGCTCTCAGCGATTAAATGTAATCATCAGTTCTCAAGGTGCTCGAGCTATGAGGAACTGGCAGTAAAATTTCTGGCAAGATGGCACTTTACCCCATACATAGTTTCCAAATTCTCCGACGACAACTCCAATCTTTGTTGCAGAGGCTGCGGACAAGTGGGGACGCTGGTCCATATGGTGTGGGTGTGTCCTCATCTCCGTAGACCTCTGGGGTCTTTACCAAGCCTTCTATCGAGAAAGCAGTTCTGAGTATCAACATGTCAGAATACCCAATTTCAGTCAGATCAATAGCAATGCACATCATATTTGCTACCAGATCCCTGATGTTGAGCAAATGGAAAACTAATGAAATCCCAAGTGTGAGAGAACTTACCACAAAAATCAATATTGTGGCAGAATACGAAAAGATACTGGCATACAAAGATGGCTCAAGTACAAGACACATCTTGAACTGGTCCACTTGGAACTCCCTGAACCAATCTAGAGTATAGTCCTGATCGCTGTAACACCTTTTTGGTATTACCTTCCTTCCCCCCTCATTATCCCTTTCCCTTCCTCTCCCCCACACATGTTAATGTTGAAAAGTTATTTTCTACCACCATATTGTTACAATAATTCGTAATTACTTAAAATTTGTTCTATTAATCTATTAATGCTTAGTTAGGACTCTTTCACACGGGGCAGATCAGTCATGATCCGCCCCGTGAACACCCGCTTGCTCAGCAGGGATCGCTCCGCCGATCCCCGCTGAGCAGGAAGATGACAGGTCCATCGCTGCATGCTGTGCAGCAGCGGACCTGTCAGAGCGCCGCTCTCCCCTATGGGGGGATCGGATGATGACGGACCGTAGTGTCCGTCGTCACCCGATCCGATCCGAAAACGGATGGAAAAGTAGGTTTTTCCTCCGTTACACTTTTCGGATCGGAGCGGGTCGAATGTCAGCGGACATGTCACCACTGACATCCGACGCTCCATAGGGATGAATGTATGTCCGTTTTTCATCCGAAAACGGAAGGATGAAAAACGGACATACGGATCGTCCGTGTGAAAGAGGCCTTATGCATTCTGTTTTTTCTGTATATGTAAAACTATAAGCAAATGATATCTTACTGCTGTTGAATTGAAAATAGAGCGAATTTAAGAGAGATATATAAAGAGAAACGTGCATCTTGCCTATATTCTGTAAGTGCCTTAATGTACATTCGATTGTAAAATCAAAACTCTATTTTATGTATCTTGATTTATATTCAATAAAAAATACTTGAATTAAAGGGCAAAATCCATTTTTTTTCTGGGGAGAGATTCTCTACCAGGTGTGGGGGAGTATCTTGGGCCATCTGCCATCAGGTGTCAGTGGCCCAGGTGTGCAAGTCCACTGTTTGGTCTTTGGTTTATACATCCACAGGGTGTTTACCAGATGGATGCCGAGAACATGGAGGATACTGCCTTTGGCCTCAGCGAATTACAAACCGTAATAGTGGCAGTTTCTGCGATGGTGTCTCCCTCCCCTCAAGGGCATTGAATGGCTGCTGTGTTCCGTGATGTACAATAAAGAAAATAGGATTTTTCCTACAGCTTACCTGTAAAATGCTTTTCTTGGAGTACATCACGGGACACAGAGGTCCCCCCCCCCTCTTGTCTGGGAAGTTTATCGCTTGCTACAAACCTGAGGTACTTCCTGTGTAGGAGGGGTTATATAGGGGAGGACTTCCTGTTTGATTGATCTGCCAGTGTCCATTCACCAATAGGTAGCGTATAACCCAGATAGTAATGGCTGCTCTATGTCCCGTTATGTACTCCAAGAAAAGGATTTTACAGGTAAGCTGTAGGAAAAATCCTTTTATTCAAACGTTAACATGTAAATTTAATTTCAAAAGTTGTTTTCAATCTTTTTAAATATACAGCTTTCAATTAAAACACATCTGGTATTCTTGCCATGAAGGGCTTTGTTTAGACAGATAGGGTGACAACTGTCTACCAGTTGTGCTCCTGTGTTGTCACCCTGTCACGTACACCCCTCTTTAAAGAGTAACTTTACTTATGTTTTTAAAAAAAATGCAAATACTGTAGCTGCTGACTTTTAAGAAATAGATGCTTACCACCGTTGGCTTCCTCAGAGCCGACTCTTACCAGGCTTTGACCTCCGGGTCCAGAATCTATGACTACCACAAGTCTCCCCACTGAGCAGACATAAGGCATGGCATTGGTGTGGGACTGGTCCCGCAGCCTCCTGGGACTTGTGACATGTCTCAGGAGGTTGCAGTTGGGGGGGAGACATAATTTATGCCTAGGCAAATATTTCGGAAGTAGTTACCTGTCACAAACATGTACTCGCTCCCTGAAAATTAAAAAAAAAAAATGTTAGAGGAAGAGGATGAGTGAACGTCTAGTTTTAAGGGAAGAGCTGCTTTAGGATGACATTGTTTAAGCATGGTCCATCATTAGAAAGCTAGTGCGGAGCAATGATGTGCATCTGATGCGAGTACATGTAGACAGGAAGTGATTAAAAGAGGCCGAAGGAGATAAGCAGCACTGAGATGCAGCATAAGGATGAAAAAGATTAAAATTGTTTTTAAAAAAAATTACAATTATTTGATACACAATGCTTTATCACAGTAAATATCTTTCAATTAGGGTTGCTGTATTTGACGTAATTTATTGAAACAGAGATTGTGGATGAAATGAATTAATCCACCAGTGATATACTTATAAACTCACTCCTTCGTACTACTGTGCATCAAATTAATATTCACAAATATAGTGCGCATAACCAATTTTGTGAATATCATAACTGTACACAAAAATATATATAAAATTAAAAAAAAAAAAAATATATATATATATATATAAACACCAGTGAAAATAAGTCCACAAATGTGTAAAAAAAGTCCAAAAAATATTGATCCGTGACGTGATACAGTGTAGATCTCCACTTTAAGTAGCTCTTCCACCGCACCTCTGTGACTGTGAATCTGCTCCCCTTAGGTAAATACACTCACCAGCTTCTTTCGCCCACACTCACGTGTTGGGCCATAAAGCTTTATCCCACACAGAAAGGGGAAGTAAATGGTCTCCAATGGTTCACCTTACATATCCAGAGTGTAATGCTAAAGAGCTCTCTCCACATGAAAAAAAGAAAATGATCCAATAGTGCAAAAACGTAATGATATTTATTAAAATAACACACTCCTCCACCATTAAACTCACATCTTTAATATCCACTGCAAGCTCAAAACAGCACAGCAAGCTGTCACAGCACAAACTCCAAACAGTAAAACCAGTGTATGGTGGTCTCAGCGGACCCAGGTACTGCGCTCTCTAATACCCGTCTCACCCGATCCCTGGTGTTGCTAGGACCCACTTCCGCACTTCCTCGTATGGCGCTTCTTGTCCCAGCGTCCTACCTCACAAGCGTTCGATTGCCGTGTAGCCACACCCCGACATGTTTCGTCATGAAGACTTAATCATGGGATTGCAATTTTTCAACTTTTTTTCATGTGGAGAGAGCTCTTTAGCATTACACTCTGGATATGTAAAGGTGAACCATTGGAGACCATTTACTTCCCCTTTCTGTGTGGGATAAAGCTTTATGGCCCAACACGTGAGTGTGGGCGAAAGGAGCTGGTGAGTGTATTTACCTAAGGGGAGCGGATTCACAGTCACAGAGGTGCGGTGGAAGAGCTACTTAAAGTGGAGATCTACACTGTATCACGTCACGGATCAATATTTTTTGGACTTTTTTTACACATTTGTGGACTTATTTTCACTGGTGTTTATATATATATATATATTTTTTTTTTTTTTTAATTTTATATATATTTTTGTGTACAGTTATGATATTCACAAAATTGGTTATGCGCACTATATTTGTGAATATTAATTTGATGCACAGTAGTACGAAGGAGTGAGTTTATAAGTATATCACTGGTGGATTAATTAATTTCATCACACTTTTTTTGTACTTTTTTTATATTTTTTTATTTTTTGATTAGGATTTTATTTAGCGCTGCTATTTGAGTTCACTTGGGGCGAGATTGTGGTGAATCAATTTTTGCATTTATGGTTGTTATTATTTAAGCAGCAGCTTAGATTTAAGCTTCATTTTCCATCAGCGCAGCGTACTGGGTGTAGGAGGGGGCAGATTTTCTATATCCCCTTCCCGCCGACCGTACGCAGATATGCGTACTCGGCTTTCCGGGGTTATACCGGGATGATGCCCACAGCGGCGATCGGCTACCCGAGTATAACAACCGATGCGGCTAAAAGCCGCTCGGTTGTTATAACGGAGGAGCGGGAGGGGACATCCCCCCCTCCCGCCACCTCCCACCGCTGTTACCGGGCCTCCCGTGCGATCGGGAGGCCCGGTGTCCAATCGGGTACCTTCGGCGGCTGGGGGCGGGCTGGAACGAAGCTGTGGGCGGCTTCGTTCCAGCCTTCTTGTTGTAAACGTGGAAGCGACGTCATGACGTCACTTCCCGTTTACTCGGCTGCCAATGGCACCGAATTTAAAAAAGTACACAGTATTCAGATATTCAGAATCACCGTTTTTGTCGATCTGAATACTTTGAAGTGTAAAGGAGGGATGGGGGGTCTTTTAGACCCCCCATCCCTCCATAAAGAGTACCTGTCACCACCTATTACTGTCACAAGGGATGTTTACATTCCTTGTGACAGCAATAAAAGTTAAAAAAAAAATTTTTTTTTTAAAACACAATTTATAAAGTAAAAAAATAAATAAAATAAATTAAAAAAAAAAAAATTTTAAAGTGCCCCTGTCCCCGCGAGCTCGCGCAGCAAAGAAAATGCATGCGGAAGTCGCGCCCGCATATGTAAACAGTGTTCAAATCACACATGTGAGGTATCGCTGCGATCGTCAGAGCGAGAGCAATAATTCTAGCCCTAGACCTCCTCTGTAACTCAAACCTGGTAACCGTAAAAAATTTTTAAAGCGTCGCCTATGGAAATTCATAGGTACCGTAGTTTGACGCCATTCCACGAGTGTGTGCAATTATAAAGGGTGACATGTTTGGTATCTATTTACTCGACGTAACATCATCTTTCACATTATACAAAAAAATTGGGGTAACTTTACTGTTTGGATTTTTTAAAATTCATGAAAGTGTCCCTTTTCCAAAAATTTGCGTTTACAACACCGCTGCACAAATACCGTGTGATAAAAAATATTGCAACAATCGCCATTTTATTCTCTAGATTCTCTGCTAAAAAAATATATATATTGTTTGGGAACTCTAAGTAATTTTCTAGCAAAAAATACGGATTTTAACTTGTAAACACCAAATTTCAAAAATAGGCTTAGTCATGAAAGGGATATACCTGATTTTTGACATTAGAGATTGTGGATGATAATTGTTTTTAAAAATTCATATGTTAATAAAGTATTTTCTGTGTTTTTCAGATTACTGAATGTGCTATGCTGTAATCTAGACACCTTATTACTTCTTGAGTCACAGTACAAAGTGTGTGAAGTGCTTTTAAATGCCCAGAAAGAAAATATTTCAGATTCCTCACAAGCTTCAAGGTAAGTGGTACACTGTTTTTTTTTTTTGTCCCTTGAGCTATAGAGTATTTCTAAATGCATGTAGCAAAAACAATTGAGTACTGTCCTTGATACATTTTTATTTGTGCTAACATCCAAGTTTTCAGGACAAGCTTTTGGCGTGTACCCCCTTGCTGAATTAATAAAGGGACAAAAGATAATCTCCCAGATTCACCAGATTAGTAATGGAGCTTGAATTGTTGTTCCAGAAAGGAGCTCCTATATTGCCCCCCCCCCCATACTCTACAAAACCAAGAAACCCTTTCCACTTTCAAACCTTTAAAAAACGATAAGCCCAAGAAACACCATTGAGTGGCAGGAGGGGGGCGTCCTCTACCGCCGCTCCTTAAAGCTAAAGCTAGTGAAAGCTAATGAGCTGCTCGGATTGCTTTTTGGAGAAAGCCAGTCGTCAGCTGAAAAAAAAATACCAGGGTAAACCACAGCGTATATATACGTATTGCAGTCGGCAAGTGGTTAATACAATAATACATATCTTTGCATTGTGGATAGAATAGGAAATAGTTATAACTTCTATCAGGTTTTACTGTGCCCCGACTGGGGAAATTTACCCTCTTTATTTCTCCTAGTAACCATTGTCACCAGGACTGAAAATCTAAAATTGTGAACCTTCACTGGAAGTGGAATAGGGGGATATCTTTGAAATGGCACACTTGTTCCAGTGACAACTTCTTACAGTATTTTGGGAGATCTCTCTTTTCCTGCTGGGGTTAAATTACTAAAGGCAAATTAGTTGTTCACTTTGCAAGGACATTTTTCCCAGAGCTTACTGTGTTGAGTACTTACTGTGGGAACAATACCCAATGTGCAAGGAAAAAAAATGTATTTTTGTTTGCATATGATTGGATAATGAAAGTCCGCAGAGTCTCACACCATTCACTAAGCTCTGGGAATATTTACAGGAAAAAACATCAATAATTCCCTAGTCTATCAAAAATGTAAAAAGGCTTGGCTTAGAATACTTTAATTTTACATCCAGTTTTAATAATCATCTTAAAACATTTTAGTCACCCTTAATAGCTTTAAAGTGGAATTCCAGGAGCAATCTACCCTGTAGAAGGAAGATGCTTATACTTACCTATTCCGAGGGCCCTCTGATCTGGTCATATGATCTCCTCATCAGCCAGCTTCAGGGGAGAGGGGAGAGCAGCAACAACAGATGGATTTCCTGGGTGGTGACATCACCCATAGGCTTACTATGAGGCATCCGTTGTCGGCTGTCACTCTTCTCCCTTGTGGCCAGCCACTGGGAGTTGATCTCATGATCGGATCAGGACTCTCTGAGAATAGGTGAGTATAAGCATCTTCCTTCCACAGGGTAGTTAGTATAGGATTTAGAAGAGGGTGGGAACAGTTTTAAACTTGGTTAGGTTGATCCTGGAATTCAACTTTAATATTTATTACCCTCACAAGGTACATATTTTTAGTGTGTTTTACAAAGGTATTGGGAACTCTCATATTCTTTACCAATGTATTAAAGTGACCCTGTGGAATTTTTATACCTATGTGTAAGGTAGTACATCAGTCACTGATAAGCAGTAGTATCTCAGTCAATAGTAAAGATTATAATCATTAGATTACATCTTTGCAGGAGTAGATGGGCCTCATTTACATGGGTTTACTTAAACCTAGATCCATGCAAAGGGCTGTGTTGCCTCCATGGATGCACAGGTATTCTGTGCATCTGCGTTCATTCAGTCCCAAACATGTCTATTGGGATACAGTGGCTGCATTTACAAAACCACTGCTCCCAATTTGACATCCATGTGGGTGCATGTCCCTGAAAACCTAACAAAGTGTGACTTTGGACACATGCACCCACACGCGCCTGTACAGATGTCAAATTGGGAGCAGCAGCTATGTCCATGCAGCCGTTGATTCCCAATAGACATGAAAGGGACAGTCTGCATGTGACTGTACAGAACACCTTTGCATCCCATGCAGGCAAACTTGACCCTTTACACAGATGTACACTTAAGTGAACAAGGCCTTTGATAATGATGACACACTGGACTTCTTTGCCCAAGATAAATTGTACAATAATAGGTTTAACTAAGTAAAGGCCCAGTGCATGTCTGGATCGGTTTTAGTTTACTTTTTCAGAATTACAGTCCCATTATGTGTGCTTTCTTACCTGGCAGCCTGTACATCGGCAGTTTGTCAGACCAATAGACATTTCTGAATACCTCCAGGAATCATTAAAGTGAAGGCCTTTCCTCTTGTTCCACCATCTTTAATTAATTGGCACTTAATTGAGTTAACTAGTTAGTATTTTTATATTTCCAGAACCTGGAGGTGGCGTTTGGTTTGCTGTTAATAATTCTAATCTGAAATGTAATGCACACATCACCTAGTTCATTTTATCCAGCAAACCTATGTTGCATCTACTCCTTCGTTTAAGCGATAATGTTGAACTGAAGTCTCAGCAGAAAAAAAAAAAATAGACTCCAGTAAGTAATCGAAAATCCATTTCTTTTTTTCATTGAAAACATATTTCTACAAATATGTTTCCCAACAGTTTATCAGCAAGCGTCAGTCATTTTGTTATCGGGCGGGTTTAAACTTGTTCTTTTTTTTCTCTCCAATTTATACCTTTTTTTGTTATTTGCTCTAGGTGTTAAAATGAAAAAGCTGACTATAGCTTAATCCACAAATCCTGGTTTATTTTGTTTCATTTTTTCTGCTCCATGATGTGCTAGATGAGCTGAGATATAACTCATTTTGTTCTCAAATGCTCTTAGCACGTACTGTAAGTCGCAGGTAATACCAATCGGCAGCTGGTTACCAGGGCATTATTTAGTAAAAGATGTGAAGATGTTGACTCTGTGCTTGATTTTTTTTTTTTACTTACTGAAAAAATGTGTTTTGACTTAAAATTTATTCTTGCTAGTGAATTACTTATTATTAGTGTTTGCATTTTAGAGGAATTTACCAGATATAGTGTGGTGAACATAATGCCTTGTTTGCATTTTAATGTAGTACAGCAGTCTTAAAGTGGAGCTCCATCCAAAAGGGAAGTTCCGCTTTAAAGCCTCCTCCCCTGCTCCTGTTTGCAAAACTGAGCTTTTGGGGAGGAGGGGTGTACCTGTCAAATCGGATACACGCTCTCACTTATGTTTTGGTCGCCTTAGGCGATCGGAAGCGGAAGTTCTCTTTCCCAAAGTCTTCTGGGACACATGACAGGTCCCAGAAGACTTCAGGGCCAGTCAAAGAGCTCAGTGCCCCTCGCGCTTGGGCAGTGGGCATCTGGCTGTGAATCCGCAAGCTGTCACAGCCGGGTGCCCGTAGTGAAGATGCCGGCGCCGCCGAGAAAGGACACAGGGAGAAAATAGCTGGGGTGAATGCACTGCTGGATCGTGGAACAAGTGAGTGGCTGTTTATTAAAAGTCAGCAGCTACACTTTTTGTAGCTGATGACTTTTAATAAACACAAAAATGACTGGAACTCCATTTTAAAGTGGTTGTAAACCTCAGACATGAAATATGAACAAAACATAATCCTCTATAGTGTGTACTTGCCTCAGTTAGGAGCAATAAGTATTATTTTTGTCTGCTGCTGTGTTCCCCTGCTATTAGCATGAGTCACTTCTGACAAGTTTTCCTGACACTGAGAGAAAAAAGGTGATTGACAGCCTCAGCTCTGTTCCTGTATGCTTTGTGAAGGGTGATGTGTCCCTTCCCTCCAATCAGCTGTCAGAGTTCTCCTCACTGAGCTCTACAGAGTGTAACTTCAGCTCCCCTTCCCCTTGTTTCTGACAGCTCAGACAAGCTTTATACATTCTGAAATTTGAACAGATGTAGAGAAGAGGAGACTGCAGATAAACTGGCACAACTTATTGTGGAGAATTAGTTTCATCTCTGTGTATCACCTATGGCCAGTCACTTCACTGGGTATATGTGAGGGTTTACAACCACTTTAAGCCAGTGAAACAAATGTGATACCAACATACCTGTTTTTTTTTCTTGTATGTATTGTCTGCATAAATGGAGGGTTAGAACTTCTGTCGGGTTGATATTGTGGTCTGCATTTCAGGTAGGATGGTTTTCTCTCACTTCCTGTCCGAGGCACCCAACAGGAAGTTAGAGGAAATCTCCAATTTTTGATATTTGTCACCAAAATTGGTGTATGCATTTGGATAATTCTCTGCTACTCCCTTTTCAGTGACAACTGTAACATTTTTTTATTTTTCTTTAGTTTATGTTGAAAATGGTTCCCAGGGCAGGAATTATGTTTTTTATTATTCATACTTAATGGAACAACAGTGTAGCGCTAATGTAAACATTAAAATAGCAATGCCACACTTAAACAAAATCTGTATGTGTTAAAAAAGATGAAAAACGATAATAAATGTGTATTAACACCGTGAACACGTTAAATGCATGAGTCCAGTAGTAGATATAAACTCCAAAACAAGTGCAGGATGAAGTCCACAGAGATCTCAAAGGAGACTTCTGGAAAAAAAGGGAGGGCTCCAGATAGTGCAGGTCAAACTGATAGGTTTATTGAAATATGTCATATGTCACAAATGATAAATTAAAAAGTGATCACAAAATATAAAAAGATATAAAAAGCAATGTGGGGTGCAGTAAATGCTAGCCCGACGCATTTTGACACTAAAAGGTCTTCAACAGTGGCATATCTCTGTCCCCTCACATTGCTACTCAATAAATAGGTTTCTAAACATGAAGGTCCATCCTAGAAAGGGGCGGGACCGGAAGTATATACACCAACATGCCTTCCAAGCTTAAAAGACTCGTGGCTATATAGGGCATGAAAATACAGGAAATGTCCTATGTTGGCAGAGGATATCTGAAAACTTAAACCTTTAAAAAAGTTGTGCAAAAAGTACTTTAAAGGATATGGTATAATGATAGAAATGGAGACCAAGCGTCATCGGATGCGCTTCAAGCCTCAACTTGGACCTCCGTCATGTGGACTATATCGGCCAATGGGGCGAACAGATGTAGACTGTCACATGACAGAAATCCTAGTTCCCATTAAATGTTTTCTTAACCCCGGCGGTGTGCGTCATACGTGCGCATGTGCTATATGAGCCCACATTCCCCGCACCAGGAATGGAGCATCGTCACAGCCTCATCGCAGAGGTCACTAGGTCAGCTGTCATAGAGTTCAGAAGGTGATAAATTTATCCAAAAGCCAGTATATCAAATCAAAACAAAAATAAAGTATATAAAATCTATAGGTCAGCCTACCGCACCAAGCTCTCACGCCAGAAGGTATATGTTAACATCTAATAGCAGGGAGCACATGCGGGCCCACCTAAATATAGAAACAAGAAAACGCACAAACTTAAATGACAATGCTAATAGGCACCCAGAAACAAATAAAATACTAAATCAAAAATCCTAAATCGTGTAGATATGTATCCCATCATGTTATTCTACACACAGTGTCCACTGTGTGCATGCCACAAACAGCGTGCACACGCCTACACATATATGACGTCCCCTTTTTTGGAGATGTAGATCCGTATGACGTCTAGCATTAGTGTCACATGATCCTCTAACCAGGACTCGCTTCCACATCAGCGAACCTATTAATCAGGTGATGACGTATACCCGTTACCGCGACGGCGAGACCGTGGCGATGCGCGGCTCTAGTGCAGTGAGCATGCGCACGTATGACGCACACCGTCGGGGTTAAGAAAACTTTTAATGGGAACTAGGATTTCTGTCATGTGACGGTCTACATCTGTTCGCCCCATTGGCCAATATAGTCCACATGACGGAGGTCCAAGTTGAGGCTTGAAGTGCATCCGATGACGCTTGATCTCCATTTCTATCATTATACCATATCCTTTAAAGTACTTTTTACACAACTTTTTTAAAGGTTTAAGTTTTCAGATACCCTCTACCAAAATAGGAAGTTTCCTGTATTTTCATGCCCTATATAGCCACGAGTCTTTTAAGCTTTGAAGGGATGTTGGTGTATATAGTTCCGGTCCCGCCCCTTTCTAGGACGGACCTTCATGTTTAGAAACTTATTTATTGAGTAGCAATGTGAGGGGACAGAGATATGTCCCTGTTGAAGACCTTTCAGTGTCGAAACACGTCGGGCTAGCATTTACTACACCCCACATTGCTTTTTATATCTTTTTATATTTTGTGATCACTTTTTAATTTGTCATTTGTGACATATGACATATTTCAATAAACCTATGGGTTTAACCTGCACTATCTGGAGTCCTCCCTTTTTTCTATATGTTTGTTTCGTTGGAGTTCATGAGGAGCTGTTCGAGACCACACCTACCTTGATTTCACCGCACTTGTGGGGCTTTGGGATGGAGAGCCAGGGACCCTGCACCTGATCCATTTGACCGTCTCCCGTGCACATTGCTTGATCCGGACCCTTCAGGATCTTGAGCCTTTTTGACCCACTGTCATAACTTGTTTTGGAGTTTATA
The DNA here is from genome assembly GCF_042186555.1 of Aquarana catesbeiana. Classification (NCBI taxonomy): domain Eukaryota; kingdom Metazoa; phylum Chordata; class Amphibia; order Anura; family Ranidae; genus Aquarana; species Aquarana catesbeiana. Next base: position 391,956,863 of record NC_133327.1, on the reverse strand, counting down.
TCTACTATTGGACTCATGCACTTATCGTGTTCACTGTGTTAATGCACATTTATTTTTGTTTTTCACACACCTTTTTTAACACATACAGATTGTGTTTAAGCACATGCATTGCTATTTTATTGTTTATATTAGCGCAACACTGTTGTTCCATTATTCACGTTAGACTTTTTTTGTTTGAGTGTTAGCAGCTTTTTTTCATTCATCTTATTTTAGCACAGTTTTTCCCCACATTTTCCATCACTATTATTCATACTAACCTAGGTGGTCTTATGCTGCATCGATCTCCCGGCAACTCTAACACTGAGAACCGAGCGATCGAACACCGCCGATCATTTGGTTCTCTAAGCTCCCTGATCAAAGAGCTGCTGACTGTTAGTCACAGCTCTCTGCTCTGCCCCTCCTCGCTCACTGGAGCACTGAGCTGTAGAGGGGTGGGAGCGGCTGGCTTAGGCTCTCAGCGGCTGGCTGAGAGGCTGATCCGGGTGTCGGTCCAGGGATCTAGGCGGATTCAAACTCCATAGTCATGATAACGTATAGCCTAGACTGACTTCTGTGATGTCAGCAGAGTGTGGACTTCAGCCCGCTCTGCTGAAAATGGGTCACAGTAGGGCAACACGAACTGCACTCCTGTGATCCATAAGGGGAAGTACAGCCAAACGACTTTTGGCTATACTTCTCCTTTAAGGCTGATACACACTGGCTGAATATCGGCTGGTTCAATGGAAATCGGTTGACAGTCAGCCTAACATCTATCTTCTGTTGAACAGGCACGCTGGAAAACCAGCGGCTGATTGGCAGCTGATCAGTATCTGATCATCACTCGCAGTGGATGCTAGTGCTAACCGGTGTGTTCTGGCGGGGGGGGGATGGGTCCCGGGAGGGATGGGTCCCGGGGGGGGTGGGTCCCGGGGGGGGTGGGCCCCTTTCAGAACACAATAGCTCAGCGGGGAGATTGCTGTATTAACATTGCATAGTTAGTACAATGAGCTCCTGTTTTTTTTTTCATTTAGCCTACTGGGCTGAACGAAAAAAAAAAAACTGCCTGGGTGTAAAAGGCATTAGAAGTGAATCAGAGCTAGCCTTTCCACATTACCCAAAACCATATTAAGTTTTGGCTGAAAATTCGCTTTTAACACCTCCTTTATCTGCACAAGTCCTGAGGTATTCACTTATACATAATACAGATATTACCATATACATAAAATTGGAATATATAATCAGCTTTGTTATTTTATTTTACTCCTGACTGGCTACATGGTTTCAGCTGATGTTTTCTATAGTTCCTTAAAGCACAAAAGAAAAAAAAATCCCTAAGCAAAACAAAACTAAATAGGACTTTACCAACAAGTTAGTCTGCACGGTGTGTAACCACAATTTAGACAAATACAAAGTAACCTGACTCCGAACTCTAGCATTTACGGGCAGTTATCATGATGGTTTCTTCAACATATTTCGCAGGACAAAGCCTGCTTCTTCTCGAAGAACATATTTTCTGTCCTGGTTGGAGGCCTGGAGTGTTTGGGTCCATTCATCTTTAGGTCTTGCTGTTCCACGTTGGCTTTTATTGCATTACACACTCTGCCAACATCTCTGCCAACATAGGCAACATTGTAATATACATACACCTGTATGTTTGTTAAAGCAGGCCTTCAGTCATTTTTTCAACTTTCCATCTATTAAATATCTTGCCCTTGTTTTTTTAACTTTGGATAGTAAAACATTTTTTTTCTGCCAGTAAATACCTTATACAGCCCACTTCCTGTTTCTTGTCAGGTCATTAGCCTAGGCTTATGACATCATGCACAGCTCTCTCTCTAACTCTCATGAGAGTTTGCCAGGAAGGGAGGCGGGATAAGTCATAAGAGGGCCAATGGGAGCTGCAGAGCTAGAGGTGTGTGTCTGTGTAAATCCAGGAAGTAAACAGGCAGCAGCTTCAGCTGCACACAGTTAAAATGGCTACAGCTAGACTTAGTGGAGGGAGATTTCTGCAGCATATTTGGCAAGTACAGAATCACAGTATATATAAAATAATATGCAACGTGGCTGGAGGGAAGCTTCAGAATGGCAAAGATGTTTTTATTACAAATGATGTGAGCAGACTGCAGTTCCTCTTTAAATTGAATTTAGTCGGTTAATGTTTGTCTTTATATTTTTAGACATTTAAAAAGCTTTGTTCATCCTGAAGAAAAGCTTTGTTCATCCCGAAGAAGCAGGCTTTGTCCTGCAAAATGCGTCAAATAAACCATCACGATGAATGTGATTGCCAGAGTTTGGGGTCACATCACTTTGTATTTGTCTAAATTGTGGTTACAGACTGTGCAGACTAGCTTGTTTGTTAAATGTGCAATTTATCCCTTTTGGGATTTTAACTTTTTAATATTGTAATAATATTTTAACTTTTTAATATTGTAATAATAAAGATGTTATATATTTTTTAATATATCTATGATGTGGTACCATTAATGTCCTATTTAATGTTGTTTTGTTTAGGGATTTTTCTTTGCGCCAATGTAATATTAGAGGATGTAGTACCAGTAAATCCACCGAGCAAAAATAAGTTATATTGTCCCCTCCCCCTAACTACACATATTATTCACACACAGTTCCTTAACCACTTCTGGACCGCCCCTCACATATATACTGTGGCAGGGCGGCCCTTCAGAACAACTTCGGGTTGGGGCGCGCATGCTCGCTGCTGGCAACCTGCTGTCGCTGTGATTGGACACAGAGGGAGCCAATCAGCGGGTCTGGTCCCGATGTCCGCTAAGACCCGCCCATTGTTCCAGAGGTAGACAGAACGGCGGTCTCCCTGTAAACAAGGCAGATTGCCGTTCTGTCAGAGGGGAAGATGGAGATCTTGTGTTTCTGCTAAGCAGGAACATTGATCTCTGTCTTCCCCCAGTCAAAGCACCCCCCCTCCCACAGTTAGCAAGCACTCCCAGGGAACACATTTAACCCTTTGATCGCCCCTGATGTTAACCCCTTCCCTACCAGTGTCATTAGTACAGAGACAGTGCATTTTTTTTTAGCACTGATCACTGTATTTGAGTCACTGGTCCCCAAAAAGCGTCACTTAGTGTCATATTTGTCTACCAGAATGTCGCAGTCCCGCCATTACTTATAAAAAAATAATTAAATTCCATAAATCTATCCTATAGTTTGTAGACAGTATAACTTTTGCGCAAACCAATCAATATACGCTTATTGGGATTTTTTTTACCAAAAATATACATATTGAATATAACAAAACCAGTGTACCGCAACTAAAAAGACATAATTATGTGAAAAACATGCACATCATCATCAGCTCACTATGCTGACACACACCGTGATGGTGAGTGCTGGGAATACCCGTCAATTCAAAAGAAAGCTGTTACAGCAGGTAATCCCCGCTCACTGATGATCGGCGCGCCTCTTCCTCTGCACAGGTTCCTGAATGGAGCAAAGTGGGATGAGCCATGGTTCAGGATGTTTTTTTTTTTCCTTGTGTGCCAGCATAGAGAGCTAATGATGATGTGCATGTTTTACACGTTTCTGTGAGTATTTTTAATCCCTGTTCAGAGTTTTACAATACATTTTCAAGCAGAGAGCACTATGATTTCCTCTTATTATTTTTTGGTTACACATGACTGATTGAGATCCCAAGAGGAGGTCAGTGTTGTCCAGGCATGTCTGTTGGAGTACCCTCGTTATTTCCTGGGTGACATACTTACAGGCGATTGAGACAGGGTTGCCACATCATCCCTTTAATCCAGGACACATATTAATTACACAGGATCTGAGGCTGATTTAATGCAGTTAAGGCACCAAGTGAGTTTAATTACCACCTTAATCAGCCACAGAACCTGTGTAATTAATGTGTGTCCTGGATTAAAGGGATGATGTAGCAACCCTAGATTGGTACTCTGTTATGGGGTCATAGATTGGAGGTGAGCAGACATTTCAGCCAGAAGTGGTGGTCACTGAAGTCATTGGATTTCTTGAACTATTATTTCAAAGTTTCACTTAGTCACATCGAGGTGGAAATTTACCACAAATTAGGACTTTATATATTATTTAATGTGTTATGGCATATATTGGTTGCGCTACATTGGTCTGCTATATTGAATCTTGTACGAGAGCCACATGTGAATATACTCTAATAAATGTTGTCAGCAATCATATTTAGCCTTTCCTAAGGCAAGTGATTTTCTATTTACGCTGGTTTTTGTTTTTTTTTGTTTTTTGCATCAAGTTTTATTTATTGCGCTGAATATACACTGTTTTATAGAATACATAATTCCCTAAATTGATGAAGAAATTTGAATTTTTTGAATATGTTTTATAGCAGAAAGTAAAAAATATATATATTTTTTTTTTCAAAATTGACAGTCTTTTTTTGTTTATAGCGCAAAAAATAAAAACTGCAGAAGTGATCAGATACCACCAAAAGAATGCTCTGTTTGTGAGAAAAGCAGGACATAAATTTTATTTGGGTACAGCGTCGCGCGACTAGGCAATTGTCAGTTAAAGTAACGCAGTGCCGTATATCAATAAATGGTCTGTTTATGAAGAGAGATAAACTTTCCGGAGCTGAAGTGGTTAAAGGAAGGAGAAAATTTTGATCACTAATGGTTTTTGCTGGAACTGTGGACACACGAGTGCCCCCATAGCAATCAGCTTGCCTTAGTGGGCACTAGGCAGAGGGTAGGAGGCCAGGGGTGCCACCGCAGGACCCACGAGGGGGAGGATCGGGGCTGCTCTGTGCAAACCATTGCACAGAGTGCGTAGACGTTTGTTATTAAAAAAAAAAATAAAGGTTTACAAAGACTTTAATGCATTCTCTGCATTAAGCTAAAACCCCTTATGTACTGCAGAACCCCCCGCCCCCCCTTATACTCACCTGAGCCCAATCTCAAACCAGTGATGTGCCCGAATGCAGCGGCTGTCTCCGCTTTCTCCCTCCTCACAGGGCAGATTGATAGCTGCTGTCAATCAAATTTTGTAACGTAGGAGCAGGGAACAGGGTGAGCAGGACTGTCTGTGTCTACAGATGCAGGCAGCATGGCTTGGTATCGAGCCTGCATGAGTGCCCCCATAGGAAGCAGCTTCCTATGGAAGCACTCACCGAAGAGGAGGAGCCAGGAGCTCCGGCAGGGGACCAGAGAAAAGGAGGATTGAGGCTGCTCTGTGTAAAACCATTGCAAAGAGCAGGTAAGTATGACATGTTTGTTTACAATAGTTTAAATTGGAGCAGTTGTGTGATAACCAAGTGTGGCCAAGAAAACTAATAATTGGATTGTGCATGCACAGCCGACCATTCACCAATTTCCATGGTCATCTTTATATTTAATATTCATATTTTTGTCTTTATTTAGTACATATACGAAATGTCTATGATACCAATGCTTTATATGAGATGGTAGAGGTAAATGAGATGGAATGTAACAATCTATGGATTCAGTGAAGTAAGCACTGTTACCTTTTTATATCTTGTGTGTAATTGGCTGTGCTACCTCAGTCCTTGTTTTCATGTCAAGTAAGTCTATGTCATCTCTGATTCTTTGGCATCTTCTCTATGGCCTTAGCTTGAGGTCGTTTTAGTCATGTGTATAAATTAAGCCTTTGCAAGAAAGATGCAAATTTGCCACCCATGTGGCTAAAAAGGCTGCGTGCAGTATTGTTTTAAATACCTTCCTGCCAGAACTCCCTCTCACATTATAGCACCAGCATTGTAAATCGTGAATTTTTTCATTTTTATATTGTAATGAGACTTTTCTTCTGAAGCTGGTCACATCTTTTGATGTTTAGAAATTAACAATTGGATGTATTTGCAGAAATTTAATTATCGATGGCTTATCTGTGGAGAGAAACCATATTTTGGTTCGGATGAATGTTGTTGGAGGTCCACATGAGCGTGTGCTACCTCCTAGAACTTTGCTCCAGGTATTGATTTTCTTTGATATGTTCCAAAGTTAAATGTGAAAGCTAAATAAGTCCTATATGAATGGAATTGGGCTTTAATAAGTAAAAGCTTGAGGGAAGGAATATAAGCAGTGTTGTTTGTACAATGCAATTGAATTATGTATATAATTTTTCTAGTGGAAGTTAAAATGGTAACAAACATCTGAATGATTTTGATGGGCAGCACCCAGTCCTTCCTTTTAGCCAGTTTTAATACCCAAAGTCCATTTGTTTTACCCAGAAAATGTGTGCGAAATAGCAAAAACCACATAAATTTATCTAATGGAGAATCTGAAATTTTCTGCAAATTACAGGTACATATGTCTTTTTTTTCCCAAAATATATGTTTAGTAATGTACCTCCTCATAAATACTCTTCACTCCCAAGTAGCACCCCTTTTGTAACAAATGGTTGCTCTGCCTATCCTTGTACCCAATATTATGAATAATTTGGCTGGTGGTGAAGGATCTCGCTAATCAGCAGCTTTGAGATGTTCAATGTCCCCAACCAAAATTATTTGCACTGTGCACATAATGACTGATATAGGGGTATATGAGGGTGTATACGAAGTCAATAATTTAAAACACACAGCAAACATGTTTTTTTTGGCCCAGACATTACCAATATCAGATATGAATAATATACTATACTAATCTGACTGTCTAGTCTTTGATGAGCAACCTTACTATAAGCAATAATAGGTGGTGTAGCCCTGGCTTTGGAGGTAAGGGTCTTTCTGTTGACTTTGATTACCCCTACTTAGGTACCATAGGCACAGCAGAATGTCAGGTCTGTTTGAGCATTGTAGCATCCAATGTTAAAGACAACTGTAGGCAAATATTGAGTACAATCGATAGAATAATGGTCTGTAGGGGGCAGATCGAACTAGATAATATGACATTCAGTCTGTATTATTACACCACTGTGCTCTACAATGTCAGAATTATCAGAATAATTGATTTATTCTTTAGGCATCAATTGAGCAGTGATCTGCAGTTGGTACATACAAATTCCAGTGCTGTAAGCTGTATTTCTTTTTTCTGTATAGGAAAGAAAACTGGAAAGATTAATTATTAGTTTATGTATACCTTCATGTTCCCTATAATAATAAATATGAGTAAAAACTACCTGCAGTATATATAAAATGAGCAGATCATAGGGTAGACATTTGAGGGAAACTATTATCTTTAATAAACTATTCCCATGCTGTTAGAAATACATCATTATAACATTTCCACAAGCGGATACCCTAAAGTTTTTGAACCTTATTGTTTAAAAAACATGTACAATTATTTGGAAATGTAACAGAGATACCCATGTTATATCACAAAAATCTATTTGCAGGTGTATAGCCAAAAAAAATAAATAAATAAAAGCATAACCCAAGGGCAGTAGAACTGAATTGTAAACAAATAAGAAAGAAAAGTAGACATCGCTATCTGCTTGTCAGATTCTGGCTGTTATTTTCCCATTATAGGAGATAAATACAAAATTAAGTTTGGTTCTTTTAAATCCTATTGCAAGTTGTAGTCGGGGCCTGCCCTATGTTACATGGAGCCCCTTCCTGACATTTTCCCCTTTGTTATCGTAGGCAGATTACTGTCATGTTGCTAAATCCATAGTAGTGCTGTTATCACAGGATTGGAAACAATGTGTTTTACTAATATCTTCATATTTCAATCATGATAAATTAATACTGGCATGATGCAGTTTTACCAATCAGTAATACATACCCAAGATGTGCAGCCCACATCTGCTTTCTGAATAATTTGCTGCTTGTCAATGAGAACTTAGCGGTGTGCGAGATACAGGTGCATCTCAAAAAAATTAGAATATCATCAAAAAGTTAATTTATTTCAGTAATTCAATTCAAAAAGTGAAACTCATATATTTTTTTTATAGATGCATTACACATAGAGTGATATATTTCAAGCATTTCTTTCTTTAATTTTGATGATTATAGCTTACAGCTAGTGAAAATCCAAAATTCAGTATCTCAGAAAATAAGAATATTACATAAGACCAATAAAAAAAGGATTTTTAATACAGAAATGTTGGCTACTGAAAAGTATGTATATGTACGGTACAATATGTACTCAATACTTGGTCAGGGCTCCTTTTGCATGAATTACTGCATCAATGCGGCGTGGCATGGGGGCGATCAGCCTGTGGCCCTGCTAAGGTGTTATGGAAGCCAAGGCTGCTTTGATAGCAGCCTATAGCTTGTCTGCATTGTTGGGTCTGGTGTCTCTCAGCTTCCTCTTGACAATACCCTACAGATTCTCTATCTGTATAGTTTGCTGGCCAATTAAGCACAGTCATCACAGACTGTGGAAAATTTTGCATTTCATTTGGAGATCAAGGTCCCAGAGTCTGAAGGAAGAGTGGAGAGGGTCACATAATCAAAGTTGCATGAGGTCCATTCTGAAGTTTCCACAATCAGTGATCATTTGGGGAGCCATGTCGTCTGCTGGTGTTGGTCCACTTTGTTTTATCAAGTCCAAAGTCAGTGCAGTCCTCTAACCGGGAAATTCTTTAGCACTTCATGCTTTTCTCTGCTGACCAACTTTATGGAGATGCGGATTTCATTTTCCAGCAGGACTTAGTACCTGCCCGCACTGCTAAAAGTACCAATACCTAGTTTAATGATCATGGTATTTCTGTGCTTGATTGGCCAGCAAACTTGCCAGACCTAAACCCCATAGAGAATCTGTGGGGTATTGTCAAGTGGAAGATTAGACACCAGACCCAACAATGTAGATGAAGGCCGCTACCAAAGCAGCTTGGGCTTCCATAACACCTCAGCTGAGCCACAGGCTAATCGCCTTCATGCCATGCCGCATTCATGCAGTAATTCATGCAAAAGGAGCCCTGACTAAGTATTGAGTGCATACTATACTGTTCATGCACATAAGGTGGGCTTTCATAACACCTTAGCAGTGCAACAGGCTGATCGCCCCCATGCCACGCCGCGTTGATGCAGTAATTCATATAAAAGGAGCCCCGACCAAGTATTGGCATAGTGCATACTAAACTGTACATAGACATACTTTTCAGTAGCCAACATTTCTGTATTAAAAATCCTTTTTTTTATTGGTCTTATGTAATATTCTAATTTTCTGAGATACTGAATTTTGGGTTTTCACTAGCTGTAATCCAAAATCATCAAAATAATAAAAAAAAAGAAATGCTTGAAATACATCACTCTGAGTTATTATTAACATTTAGTTGATATTCTAATTTTTTGAGATACGCCTGTACATTGGGGTTGATTTTCTAAAACTGGAGAGTGCAAAATCTGGTGCAGCTCTGCAAAGAAACCAATCAGCTTCCAGATATTTTTCTCAAAGCTTAATTGAACAAGCTGAAGTTAAAAATGTTGGCCAATCTAAAAGCAAATAGACTATGCACTCTGCAAGTGCACTGACGTCACAAGCTTCGCTCCAATGCATTTCGCCACTGCCCACGTGACACACCTCCTGATAAAGTTGCGTGGGCAGTGATGAAATGCTTCAGCAGGAGCTTGTGACATAATTTCGTACTACTAGGAAGTATACAGGTACCCACAAAGGAAGCAGGGCCGAGGACTTACAGATGTATAATTGATCCTAGGGGCCCAATCCCCATTGTGCAGAACTAATTACCTGCATCCACCAGGGCTAGTGCATTCATAAATGTGAATGGAATTTGTATCTGTTAAATAAAAAAAGCATTTACAGTTTTACACTGTCAGTTTCCTCTTTACCTTTATGATACCATTGCTATGAGGGATAGTGCATAAGAGAACAGGAGTCTATCCATAGGAGCTTAAAGACCACTGGATTTATACCCCTAAGAGGAAGGTGCAACTAGACCTCATGAGGGTCATCCTAGGAGGTGAGCGCATAGTGTGACTGGTGGAGGGCACACTTGGTGCACATACAAGTTCACTAGTATTGATTATCCACGATTGCACGATTTTACAGATGAATGCACATTTTTAATGGACTGGATGAATTATGATATTACGTTTTTGCTTGATTATGCATTTTTGTGGATTCTATTCGTTTGATTATTCACGTTTTGTAGCACGTCATTTGTTTTGATTATACAGACTCCAGTAGGGGTCATTATTATCTCTGCATTATATTACTGAGGCATTTTTAGTTCAGGGTTTTCATCTGTGAGGTAGGGCTTCACTATTACATCTTGCCAGTACTGGTACAGTTTTGGGCATCTCCAAAACAAATGTATGAAAGATTCAGGGGATTTCGCACATCTTGGACATTCAGAATTTTCCCTCCTGCCTACTCTATGCAGCAGCTCCGGTGGTCAATACGCCCTGTACAGAATAAAAATTTGGGTCATTCTATGCGTGGGGGATATCAAGACCAGCTGAACATTCTTCATTGTTTGGTCCCATATATCCTCTAGTTCTCCATCAATATTGATCTCCCATTTTTGTCTACATGGAATTGGAAATCACATTTTTCCATATTATATAAAATATAGATAAAGACGCACACCTAACTCATGGCAGCTATGGCACTTTACCTAATAAATCTAAACATCTTCTATATCTCTTCCACAGCATTAAATGTCCACTGAACTCATTCTGCATTCTCCAGCTGAACTGTTCATTAGACAGATTCTTTTGTTAAGTGCCACACTCCTATGCATGCTGTCAGTCTCCAGTTGATTTGATGGAAATTGCTCTTGACTCAAAAAAGAGAAAGCAAGATAGATGTGAAAAATTGGAAAGATAGTGTCTTTAGAAAGCTGTTACCTTCATTTTAATGGAAAAAAGAAGGAGGGGGAAGACATTGATAAACACCACTTTCAGAAGATACTTGTTATAAGTGATAAATCTGTCACACCCATAGAATTTAATGCCTTTATTGTTTTTTTTTAATCATGGCAAAGTACAGCATTTAACTTTGTAACTTAATGTAGTTTTAATTTGATAGCAGTCATTTTGACAGCTACTGGAGACACATACTGCTGGAATTAATATATTCAGTTTGTACAGTAGAAGTGTGGGAAAGCTATTAATCTGCTGAATATGTTTCATGCTTGTGATTTTTTATGTCTAGGGAAATGATCCGTATCCTTGGCCAATGTTTTCATCTTATCCCATGCCAAACTTCTACATACCAGAGATTTCTGTGCCTGATGACCCTAAACAGGGTAAGAATCAATAATTCTATAAGGTCTCAATTTGATGTAATCTGGTTTGCTCAATAATGAGTTCACATGCCTTTCATTTGAAATCAATAGCTGCCCAAAATTCAAAAATATGTGCATATTAGACATTGTGTGTGTGATTAAAATGTATTTATTCAGATTTAGTTTGTCTTTAAGATATAATTAGCCTTAAAATGTAAAAATTAGCATGCTTGTTCTGGTCAGAATTTATGTGCAGGTGCATTGTATCAAAGTATCAAAGAAAACTCTCTAAGAAATGAGTTTTGGCCTTGCAAAAAAATCCTTCCAAACCACAATATTGTTTATTAATACTAGCCATACATTTGCATAGTAAGGGGAGATCTCAGCGTAACCAGAAATAAAATTCTTGTATCATAATCCTAAAACTGCATCTTAAAAGGAGAAGTATGGCCAATGCTCTTTGTCCATACTTCTCCTATAGGTCACAGGAGTGCAGAACTAAGTGCTAGATTCAGCCATCAGCTAGTTAAACCCCACTTGTCTGCTGACATCACAGAGCCGGTTCAGGCTCTGCAGGGATCCTGACAAAAATGTCTGGATTCTCCCAAATGCTGGACCACCAGCGCACCGCTGAGATCCTGAGCCAGCCACTCCCTCTACAGCATGGTGCTCCACTGAGCACTGGAGGGGCAGAGCACAGAGCGGTGACAGTCACCATTCTCTGCTTAGAGCAGACATGAGAAGTGAGCAATCAGTGTTCTTTGATCACTCCATTTACAATGTGGAGCTGGTGGGGGACACCTACAGCATTGGATAGCTGTGGCAGCCATCTAGGTGAGCATGAATGTTTTTTTTTTTTTTTTGTAACCCACACTTCTCTTTTAAAACATTATTTAGTCAATGCCTTCTACTGACCTTTAACACTGTTATTGTAAGTAATTAGGTCTTCACTTACAACAACCCTTTCTCTGCCCTGTCTTCATGGTGGTTTGCTTTTTAAATATTAAAACAGACCTTTTACCCCAGCTCTGCAGAGCCATTCATAAATGCTACACAACGTTAGTTTAAAATCCTGCAATTACAAATTATAAATGTTTTCACAAAACTTTTAAACAAGATTTACATTTTTCCTAATTTGATTAAGTTGGAAAATGTTGAATTCTAGGTGAAACCTGTGTAATTCTCAAGTGAAAACATAAGTAGACCCCTTACTGTGTCCCAACTTCTACCTCTCCTTAGGCATTGGTAACATAGTCAGTGCCTTCCAGCTGCCCACTGAGAAGGGTATGTCACCAGTACATTCCAGGCAATTCTTAGACTAACATTGTGAGATCTCAGTGACTTCTTCATAGTGGTTTTCCTGTAGATATGAAATAGTTACATGTGCAGGACGCAGATACATAGCTATGAATGAATTAACAAAATGCCACAAGATCTCTGTAATTCAGTCATAAATCTGTTTAAGTCCTTGCAAAAAGGACATTTGGATAAGTCAATTGTGCAAATGTGGGGGGGGAGTTGGGGAGATCTTTCAAGATCTTTCAGTAATTGATGGGCTGGCCCTGAGATCCAGGAAGAATAACCTGGTCAATGATCTCAGTGCAGTCTGAAGCACTGTGCACATAAAGCCATGAAATATAAGCAAATAAACATAAGGAAGAGTTGGTATAATATTATTTTTATGGCAACATAGACTTTAACCACTTTACCTCTGGAAGATTTTATGCCCTTCATGACCAAGGCATTGTTTGCTATTGAGCACTGCACTACTTTTAACTGGCAATTGCATGATCATGCAACATTGTATGCAAATTAAATGTATATATATATTTTTCACTCAAATAGAGGTTTGTTGGTATTTGATCACCACTGGATTTTTTATTTTTTATTATATAAATGAAAAAAGACCAAAAATATCAGCAGTGCGCATGTGTGAGAGATCCAAGATGGCCGCTTGAGCCCAGAGCTCCACACCTCCCCAGACCAACGGCGCCTACAGCATTATACTTCACAACCCAGGACTGCTCACAGCAAGGGGATTGTCCCCCCTAACCACTAGAGAACACCCCCGGATGATTAATTTGGCCGTCTGGTGAGACCTAGGGCTACATTTTGAAGTCTCCACCCGGGCCGGGTGTACCAAGCTGGCCACCACGCCGCTGCTGGAAAACAGCCTCATGCTCCCAGCATGGAAGGAGCCCCAGAACACAGGCAAGTGCTCACCCCAGCCACTTTGACCTACACCCCAGTCACTCATGGGAGCTGCCAGCATGCCCTAACACCCTCTCCTACTTCCGCAGAATCCCCTATTGGCCGTACGCTCAGTAATCGTGCTTTCTCCCCTGCTGGGCCTAATGCACCTTACTTTGCACTGATTTTCCCACCCCAGGCCTTCCGGCCCAGGATCAAAGCTTTAATGCAGCTGATCTATATTACAAATTGTCAGCCCTCCTGGAAAGGGGATTGGCGACTACAGCAGTCCCTCTCAGTCTACCAATTCCAATCTTAGGTAGGAATGTGTTTTCATAAGAAGATATGCCCTCCAAACCAGCCAAGGCCTGATCCAAGACTTCTACCCAGTGATGGTGTGCCCGCCACTTCTCAGAGTGGGGGTGTTTGTTGGCCTTCTGGTCCCCGAAAATCTCAGACGCCTAGGTACAGAATGTAATTTCCAGGGGCTACAAACCCTCCTCCTTGCTTCATGCTGTCAAACCTATCTCCCTTCCCATCATGGTGGGTGGATATGCTTGCTGCTGTCCAGCAGCTCTTGTCTCAAGGAGTCATCAACTTTAGTACAAATAGAAGAAAGATTTTAAGGTTTCTACTTAAGCCTTTTTACGGTTTCTAAACCAAACAAGTCTGGTCCATTCTGGATTTGCAGACACTTAACTTGTCCTATGGGCTAAAAAGTTCTATATAGAAAATGAAAAAGTTGGGTACTTGCCTCCCACTTTGCTTCTGATATTTTTTTTTGGCATCAATAGACATCTGGGATGCTTGCTTACACATTCCAATTTTTTCTGCCTTAGCGCTATCTGCTCTTTGCAGTGGATGATCAGCATTACCAATTTATCACCTTTCCCTTTGGCCTTTCCCTTTGGCCTGTCCATGGCCTCTGGGTTTTCATCAAGGTGCCTGCCCTCAGCAGGCAGCTTTCCTTTTTGATCAATATGTGGACAAATGCTCTTTTCACTTCATGGAGTTTCAAGTTTGGATGTTGAACAAATGTGGACCGATTTGGTCATTGGCTGGTTTCTCTTCAGGTCCAGGGATCCTTCACAGTGGTTGCTCTGGTGACTCCATGGGATCATTTGAGCCCAATGTAAGCTTTTCCTCCTCTGGAAGCTTTTCCCTTACCTGCACTGCGGGTTCAAGATAGTGGGCATTCTTGTGATTCTTATCGTACTGAATTAGACCAGGCAGGGATGGTACTCTGAACTTTTCAGACTCCTGCCAGATTTTCTTTGGGCTCTCCCAAGTCATCCATATTGTTTATCCCAAGGAGTTGTTTACCATCCTGCTTTAAGGTTGATGGCTTTTTTCAGCTGGTGATCCTGCCAGTAACACCCTGCCTGTCTTAGGATGTCTCAACTCTATAGAGGAGCAAAGGAGCCACCTTTGGACAGCAGCATTGTCATTCCGGGAGAGGGTAGTCTTATGCTGTGTACACACGACCGGAGTTTCGACGGAATGAATCACATCGGACTTTTCGACGGACTTTCGACGGACTTTCGACTGACTTTTCGATGGACTTCCGTCGAATCGGACTTGTCTACACACAATCACACCAAAGTTCGACGGCTTCGACCGTGATGACGTACGACCGGACTAGAATAAGGAAGTTCATAGCCAGTAGCCAGTAGCTGCCCTAGCATCGGTTTCCGTCGGACTAGCATACAGACGAACGGATTTTTCGACCGGACTCAAGTCCGTCGGAAAGATTTGAAACATGTTCTAAATCTAAAGTCCGTGCCCTTTAATTATTATTTAAGAAAAAGGATGTTTGACATAGTGTAAAATCTTTTCTTGAAGTACATTAAGGGACACCAATCCATCCCCTCATTTCTTATGACCCACGTCTACTATTGCATGCTACAAATCTGAGGCATAATGGGCGTGGCAGGGGTCATACTAGGCTGTCCTATTAGCTGCACAACCTTATGCACCTGAATACAACCTGTGTCTCCTAATATACTATACGAAATGGATTTTGCAGTAAATCAAAAATTATTCTTTTTCTTGTTAATCTCCTATACTGTACCTGTGATTGGGTAGTCAAAGTGAAATGCTATCATTCACTTTGCTAAGTGAACAGTCTCCACTCTTTTAGTAAATCAACCCCATTGGATCTTATGTGAACCCACATACATTTAGCTTGTTGTACTGTTTAAATTGATAGTAGTATAGTACTTTGTGCAATCATATTGTTGCATGTGTGGTTAGCTTAAAGTGGATGGGCACATATATCTGCAGTGTTTACTTATCTCTCTCCAAAGCTTTGAGTTACATGCGTTTCTGCTGCTTCGTTCCTCTGTTATCAGCATGATAACTTCTGACAAGTTCTCAAACACAGAAGATAAAAGCAGCTAGAAATTTGTGTCGGGGAGGGTGCATAGAGATAGATTAGCAGAGAGCTGGTCTATACACAGCACAGCTCTGCATGTTTCTTCATTCCTCTGCCTATGTGGAGTGAAGGTGTGTACTTTTCCTCCAATCAGCTGTTACACAGTGTATGCCAAGAATCCACACCCAGTGGTGGAACAGAAATAAAAAACTTTAACATGATGTTCACTTTCTAAATTGTGTAGAAATCTGAAGACAGCAGATATACAAGTAAAACTTATGTAGGCGGATTTGTTTTATCTCTGTGTATTATCTGAGGCTGTTCACTTCACTGGGTATATGTGAGGGTTTACATCCACTTTAAGTCCTTCTAAATTGTATTAAAGATGTGGGCTAGCAATGCTGTGGTCACATTGTTATATTAAGAAATGTACAAAGCCTATTATGCCAAGAAACTCCTACCAACATTTTTTTCTGTGAGCAAAACACAGGTCTGCTTTAAAGCCCAATTCAAGTCTCCCACTTTTTTAATCTCTTTATAGTACGGTACTCCTGCATGTTATGATTTTTAACTGTTTTTTTTTTTATTGGAAATGTTTTCAAATAATGCTTTAAAATATATTTTTGTGGTCAGTGAAATTGTTGCTTCTAGATCTTTTCTCCAGTGCTCTATGCTGGCAGAGTTGAGTACCATTTCACAGTATCATTTTTCCAACTTGCTAAGTTTGCAGCTTTAGGGTTACTGAATTTTCCAGCCCCCCTTTTCCACCTGTTTAGACCATAGGAAGCTCATGCATATTTAACAGACATCACCAGCATCTTCATCTTCCCCTGCCCCATACAGCAGTCCACAAGTCTTTTAACTCTTTGGCAATGTGCATTTTACATATTTTGTGGAATAAAATATTTTTCAACAATACAGTCAGTGTAGAGTCAGTCAATAGTCAATAACTGCTCTTGGCTTTGTCACACAATACCTGATAGTACTTACCAGGCATACTTGCCATTTTCAGTATTAAAATTGGCAATCTAGTAGTCAAATGTAAGGAAATCTTTTTTAACTGAGCTTTCTATTGCCTCTAGTCTTGTGAAGCCAGGAATAATGGTTGGTGTTGAATGGTTTGAAAAGACAACATAAGCCATGAAGAATGTTTATATATTAAACATGCTGAAGACAAACACATACTGCATTTCATGGCTTTTACTGATATATTCTATATACATTGTATATAGTGAGTACTCTACAGTGTGGGTGTCTCACTAAATGGATAGAAATATCAGTCATACATTCTTCTTCAGTTGTGTCACTAAATCGGTTTGTATCCTCTAATGCTACATTTTTTTATCTTGAACATATCAGAAATGGAAGGTTATGTGCCAGTATGCCCAAGGCCATATTTTCAGCTTCATCAGAAGTCATCTTAATTGCTAATTCTAAAACTACTAGAGCAGTTAGAAAGTTACACTGCACAATCTGCCTTTTTATTAAATTAAAAGGTGATTTCTGACTATTATTCCCTACTCAATCACAATTTTGCCAGAGGCATAGTGCTATGAAGCATATCTTTTCCAACAGTCAAAGTCTGCATCTATTTCATAGGCACTTTAATGATTTGGCAAACCATCAGTAGCTTTAATACCAACAAGGTATCAATTTATATCATATATTTTGCAAAAAGTACAACAGTAGAGACTGATAAATTGGTATTAATGGTGAAATCCTACTAACAGAAAAAAAATTCTAAAATTTTCAATTTTTTTTTTAACCCAGTCCTCTATACCATGAAATAAATCGTGCTGTTATCCTGACAAGGAACACATTTGTAAACTTATTAGTTTACTTTTTTGTATGCATTTTAATGTACTTCCTTTATTTGTATGGTTCCTGACACATATATAGTGAACGTGGTTGTTCTTGCACTGGGTGAAACCCCAAAAATATCTGTGTTTAGCATTACAAAAGTTTTTTGTCTCCCTTTTCATTCTTTGGATAATTAGTGTGAGTGAACAATAGAAGTGTGAAAATGTGTGTATGTATATGCATATGCATATGTATATGTATACACACACACACACTATATATTAAAGATCTGTAGCAGTTTTATGTTGCATGCATGGGCACCTAAAGGAAACCTGTGTTGGGAGAAATATGTAGATGTCCATTGCTGACATCTAGTTGCTTGGCTATCAAGCTGATCAAACAGCTTTAATAACTTAGCCTGGGTCAATAAGTCAAAAAGTATTACGTCAGAAAAAGTGGGCAACCACTAGAAGGAGATCAGCAATGGTAGATGCCTTTAAGATGCAATACAGGGACAGATTACTGGTCATGTAAAATAAGATTTGGCCTTTGGACAGCAAATTTTAGGGGCCAGCTTTTAGAGACATGGATACACATAAAATATATTTATTTTCAAATAAACGCATTATGCTTTTGCTTATATTCCACAAGATGTAGAGAACTGGGCACTGTTACAACAGTTGGACAAAAAAGAGGGACATAGTGGAAGTGTAGCCCTGTTAAAAAAAAATGCAAGTTTAAAATTCCTTGTTCTCTTATTTGATTGAGCTGTTTTAGGTTATGTTCACACAAGCTTCTTTAAAAATAAACAATACCATTGCTGAGAATATAAATACACTCATATGCAAGTGGTTGGGCCTGGGAGAATCTTTAGGGGAACTTAGAACTGCAGTGCCAAGGCAACCAGATGTTGCGCCATCTGTATTTAGCCATGTGGCTCATGGCAGGGCTAGTAAAAGAGGGCTGGGGAATGTTTAGCACAAGTCAGGATTGAGTGTCAAATTTGTGGATGTAATGCCCCATACACACGGTCGGACATTGATCGGACATTCCAACAACAAAATCCATGTATTTTTTCCGACAGATGTTGGCTCAAACTTGTCTTACATACACACGGTCACACAAAGTTGTCAGAAAATCCGATAGTTCTGAACGCGGTGACGCAAAACACATACGTCGGGACTATAAACGGGGCAATAGCCAATAGCTTTCGTCTCTTCATTTATTCTGAGCATGCGTGGCACTTTGTCCGTCGGATTTGTCTACACACAATCAGAATTTAAAGGATCGGATTTTGTTGTCGGAAAATTTTATAGCATGCTCTCAAACTTTGTGTGTCGGAAAATCCGATGGAAAAAGTCCGATGGAGCCCACACACGGTCGGAATGTCCAACAACACGCTCCGATCGGACATTTTCCATCGGAAAATCCGACCGTGTGTACGGGGCATAAGACATAAATTTGTTTGTTTCTTATTTTTAGCTTTACATTCTACTCTACATTCTTGGGGAAAAAATTAGCAAAATAAAATATAATCAAAATTATATATAGCGTATACAATTGCAACACAGGCCATATTGTAATTGACTGTTATAAAAAATTACTTTTCCTTTTCAACCTGCAGCGCTGTAATTTTCTGTAAAATGCAATACAATATGTGTACCTAGAGGTATTCTGTACACAGATGGTGTACAGAATGTCCCCCCCCCCCAGATATGTCATTTCCCGATTGTGTGATTGGTTACTGATTTTCCCAGAAGTCTACATTAAGATACAAGTCAGATTTTGAGCATTCCCTGCAACAAAAATGTCATTTTTGGTGAGATACTCCCAAAGGAAAATCACGTCTAAAGGGATGCAGACCCTGCAACTTTCCTCGTTAGAGCCCTGCACATGCAGCAGCTACTTGATTATTAAATTACTCCCATACAGATTCACTTTGCACATGGTCAGAGACAAACGACAGCTATTTCTTCAGAATAACAAAAAAGTAGGAATCTGCAACAAAGTTAAACAACAAAGTTGTTAAAATCCTTGCAATATACACAGATCACCCAGAGGGGAATATTTTTTTTTCCCCAGCAATAGCGGAGTGTCTTTTTAAAATGATCTATTATCACATGATAAAAAATGCATATACAATATGCATATACTCAGTTACTGCTTTTTATAAAATTCTGCCAAACTAGTTAATACTTGAATTTAACAGGATTTTACTCATGTTTTTATTAATAAATGATTCTTTCCAGAGTGACATTTCCCCTTTCATTTATAATTGTATTCTGTCTAATACCTACATCTTACTTTTTCTGCACATCATTTTTTTTCTTCTTTTTCTTGATCCTTTAATCTATCTGCCAAGTTTGGTAATCTTTTTGTATTTTAGCAGTCATTCATACTAATAAATGTGAACATACTAAAGAAAACATTTGTAAAAATATTGTAATTACAGCCTTTTAAATGGTCTCAAGTTGACATAATCCTGAAGTGAACTTCAAAGGTTATGTGAATCATTCAAAAAAAAAAGCATAATCTTTTAGATTGTCAGCCCATCGTTATCTCCATTTAGGTCAGAGCCCCTTTCTAGTTTGTTTAGAGCAGTGGTCTCCAAACTGCGGCCTGGGGGCCAGATGTGGCCCTTTGCTTGCTTCTGTCAGGCCCTTGGGGCATTTTTCATCCCACTATTGGCAACAGTGGGGCATAGTTCTACTGCTACTGACACCGACAATGGGGCACTAGTCTGCTCACTGATACCCATGATAGGATACTATTCCTCCCACTGATACAAGTAATAGGGCACTATTCCTCCCACTGACACCAATGATGGGACACTATTCCTCCCACTGACACCAATGAGGGGGCACTATTCCTCCCACTGACACCAATGATAGGCGCTATTCCTCCAACTGACACCAATGATGGGGCACTATTCCTCCCACTGACACCAATGATGGGGCACTATTCCTCCCACTGACACCAATGGTGGGGCACTATTCCTCCCATTGATACCAAAGATGGGGCACTATTCCTCCATTGTTTACTCACACTGACCCACTGACCCCTGGACATTTTATTCTCCCACCGGCCACAGTCAGGCCCCCCTAAAGATTGAAGAATAGTAAACTGGCCCTTAGTGTGGAAAGTTTGGAGACCCCTGGTATACAGTATCTCATAAAGGATATTACACCTAAAGCCGAACTCCAGGCACAGGGTTTTTGCAATTTTAACTTGACTGAGGTGGTATGCCTTGGCTAGATCGATGCTTTGTCCTTTAAAATCAATACTTTCTTTATCCCTGATAATAGAGGTCACACTGTACTTCCGGCCAGCTCTGGATATGAGAGCTCCAGGTCTCATAGATGGTAGAACTAGTGTCATTAATCTCCCCTTAGCTATTCTCAGAACCCTGTGTATTCTGTAATTTATTCATGGACTAAATAGCTCTCTGTAAATGGCCAAGAAGAGAGGGGGGCAGTTAAATGACATCAGCACGTCGGCACTATGAGACCTGCAGTTCTTGTATTTGAAGCTGTCCAGAAGTACACTGGAAGCTGTATTATCTGGTGTAAAAAAGTATAGATTTTAAAGGACAGAGCAGCAATCTGACCATGGCATACACCTCAGCAGATGTAACATTTGTTTATACCCTGGACATGCCTGTAGTCCTTATGTGAAAGCCAAATTCCTGACAAACTGCTTATATGCACATATGTGACTATCTGCTTAAGAATTTTAAATTCTGTCCAGCCACTTTTGGGATTCATACAGGAATGCCAGAGAGCACAATCAGGAGGGTGGCATGACATACTCTAGTAAAGTGAAGGAATACAGTGGTGTCACTACCCACATCATCACCAGGGCCATCATCAGCTCTGCTCACTCTGTTCCCTCTCCTATCAGCATATTCCCATCAGCATGTGTGTGCAGCAAAGTCGGATTAGTTCCTAGTGCTACCTTTGCCCCTTCCAGTCTGAGTGCTGCAGTTCAAGAAATAGCAGAGACTAATATCTAGACAGGTTTGGGTTACTACTCTAGGTGTAAAATGTGTTTAAATATTTTAAAAGAATACACAGCTGCATTCAACTTTTTATGTTTTTGGAGTTCATCTTTAAATACTTTAGATTTTACTATTGCTTATACTAAATAATCTTGGAATATGCTATGGTGTATTTGTACAAATGCTTACATTTTACTTTTACAGAACATGAGCTGGTAAAATTCCTCTCTTCTGAAAGCACAGAAACAAAAACAAGTTGGATAGACACTTGTAAGAGATTGTTCTGCAAGACTATCAAAACTAAACCAGGAGTGTTGTGGGGATCTGGTAAGTGCACGTTAGGCACCAAGTATGTTAAAATTACTTACTATCAATTACACATTACAGCTGAGAAGGGTGCACACCAAAGGCTCAATTTACAAAGCTAAAACACCAGAATAAGGATCCTCATTTTCAAAAAAGGGATAGATATTTTCAGTCCAATTAGATTTTCTAAAAAGTTCAGTGTCTGAAAATATCCTTATGCTCATGTAAAGCTTTGTGAGTAGATCCTAAAAGTGTATATAATCTCAAGAACAAACATATAATACATTGCAGTTTACCAGATGCTGGCGCCTGCACTGAAACCTGACTGAAGAATCAGCTCGGGTGAGGACATCACTGGATCTCTGGATAGGTAAATGTCCTTATACTTAAAGTCAGCAGCTACAGTATTTGTATTATAATATGGAGAGGAGGAGAACGGAAGCTGTTCTGTAGTAATGAAAATTGTGCTCTCTTACGGCAACAAAACCACTTCCTCCTAAATATAAACCAGGGAGGGAGTGCTGTCACTCAAGCACAAGAAGCAGCCACCACTAATTCAGTACTATACCCAAGGACTGGTAAGCTGCAATGTATTATTGCCTTGCGGCTTCACAGCCAGCTTCCTACTGTGCATACGTGAGTCTTGCTGAATGGTCCCATAGTCTTTTGGGACCTGTGATGTGTCCCAGAAGACTGCAGGGAAAGGAGGGGGTGCCAAACTGTCAAAACCAGGTACCTGTTCCCCCTCCTCCCCAAAAATTGCCAAATACGGCAGTGCCTCCACTGGAGGGGGGGTGCAAACAAGTAGAACTTTCCCTTTTGGGTGGAGCTCTGCTTTAACTAAAAACATCTGAGGCATAGAGCACAGGAAGTAGTTATCACTTCACAAGGATCAACAGGTATTGTTTATTGTTATATAATATTTGGAAGCAGTAATGTGGTGCAGTAACTATGAAACTGTATCTGATAGGCGGCTGTAAAAAGCCTGAGTGCTTTGCACTATTTTTAAATAACACCCAGCAATGTTGTTCTAATAAGTTTTCAGTTCACTTACTAAATATGTGACCAGAAAGTGCTCAAAAACTCAAATTGAAACCTTCCAGGAAAAAAAAATGTGACTAGATAACACACTTTATTGGATTATAGTTGAGTGAATTTTATTACTATCTTCACTATCTTACTTATATGCCCTGTACACACGGCCGCACATTCCGACAACAAAATCCATCGGATTTTTTCCTGCACGTATGGCTCAAACTTGTCTTGCGTACACACGGTTGCACAAAGTTGTCGGAATTTCCGAACGTCAAGAACGCGGTGACGTACAACATGTAGGGCAGTTCAATACCAAGCACGCCACCCTTTGGACTCCTTTTGCTAATCTCGTGTAAAAGTTTGGTGAGAGACGATTCACGCTTTTCAGACTCGTGGTTTTCAGATTGTTTTTCTGGTGTTCAGTTTGTGTTTGTGGGTTGTATCTGTTCTTCAGTGCGTGCAGTGAGTTCGTATTTGTTTACCATTGCATTCTTGTCCGCTCGTTGCTGATTTTCAGGTCGCTCTTCACAGGCCTTGCTGTTCTTCAGTGCGTTCTGTTACTGCGTTCTGACCAGCTGACCGTTTTGTAGCGTCGTAGAGTACGTGCTGTGCAGGGGCTTGGTGTTGGGCTTTTAACTTTGACCCAAGCACAGTCCATGAACAGGGCGAGGAGGAGTTCGTGGACCAAGAATTGGTTGCTCCAGCGTGACCAATTCTCTCACATGCCTATGCTCCGTGAGATCCGTGAGAATAATCCTGATGATTTCAGGAACTTTCTCCGGATGACGGACCCCGTTTTCACCGTTTGTTGGCTTTGCTGACCCCTTATATCAGCAGGCAGGATACCTGCATGGGGCAAGCCATCACTCCGGAGCAGAGGCTAGTCACCACGTTGTGGTACTTGGCAACAGGGAGAAGCCTGCAGGACCTGCAGGTGTCAGGGAGTGAGGATGACTGCAGTAGGGCACGAAAAAGCGCTGGTTATCGCACTTATTACATCTGTGCAGGAACCTTTCAAGATGGGGGATACAGCGGTGGCTGCGGCGGAGAGCCGATACCTCATAAGCCGTCTTGCGTGGCGAAAGTGTTCCCTTTTCCCTCTTATCTTGACAATATTATCCTTGAAGACTGGGAGGGTCTAGAGCGCATTTGTGTTTCTAAAAAAAATTTAAGAAATTTCTCTTGCTGTGAGGTACCCATTTGGGAATTCCCCTGCCTTTGCTGCATTGCCGGACCTATGGTCTAGGCACTGCAGTATGTCAGCTACGCCTCTTGGCAGTAGTTCCCCTGGTTGCTGAGCTTCTAAGGTCTGCTCAGTGGTGCTTAGACAGGTATTTTGGGGGGTACCCTGAATGTCATTACTTCGAATGGGCATCTACTGCCGGACCACTTGCTGTTCTCCGCAGGGGGGGATGTGCACGCTCCGTTGCTGCAGCGTGTGGTTGTCAAGGTTCCCATGTCGGGAACATTTTAAGGCCCTGACCTGCATTGTGTGGGTACAGAAGGTCAGGATGGAGTTCGTTAGCACGGCGGTAGCACCCCTTCATCATGGGGACCTTCTGGTCCCGGATTGGGCGTTGTTGCATCTGTGGGGGTTTGCGGTCTTGGCTGCCTGGACAATCTTGTTCTGCCACTCCTCGGCTCCCCCGAGGGGCAATGTAGTTTCTATACAGACCTTGACTGATTTCAGTAGGCATCTATACTATCTGAAGTCTGCTTGGGCCCTTCCAGAACGTCAGATTATCTAAGCCCGAACTTCAGCTCTGGCCATCGTGTTTTCTTCTCTTGGACAAACTCCAGAAGTTGCATGCTGCGTTTCTTATTTTTTTGTCTGGCAGGTAGGCTCTCTGCGGACCTGCGTGTGGGTGTTGGGTATGAGAGTTTCTACCTTTTTGAAATGATTCCATTTGCGCAGTTCCATGCAAGCTCCCTTCGGGGAGATCCTGGCATGAGACAAATGCCAGAGGTCTCGGGACAATCTGATTCGGCTGAGTTAGGAAACCAGGGTTCCCTGGTCTGGTGGCTCGCTCTCCAGTTCTTCGGTGGGATAAATCCTTTCTCCCCTTGTGTTAAACAGGGTGACCATCAATGCCAGTCGGTCCAGGTAGGATGTCCTGGGACTGAGTTCTGCTCAGGGTCATTGTACGCTGGTGGAATCCGGACTACCAGGTAATGTCCTGGAACTTCGAGTGATCAGGCTAAGTCTGGATCATGGACCCATCGGCTTCAGGGGCTCCGGGTACGGTTCCAGTCAGACAAGGCAACCACGATGGCTTATTCCATTCACCAGGGCGGGTCAAATAGGCTGTGGCGGCCCTGGCTGTTGCCAGTATTCCCGGTGTGTATGCATTCCAGGAGTGGAATGCTGACAGGCGGATACGGTTAGACCACGGATGGGCCGTGTTTCTTCGGGTTTGTTCCTGCTGGGACACTCATGAGGTAGTTCTCTTGGTGCCCTGGTTCAACTGAACGGCACAAAGGTTTCTGGTAAGGTCACGGGTTGCTCTGGTGGCCCATGGGGCTAGTGACGTTTCCCTATGCCTTTCCTCCTCTCCAGCTTCTGTTGTGGCTTTTAGGCAGGGTCATGGCTGCGGGGCTTCATTCTATTATCCCCGGATGGGTCCAGTCAGTCTGGGTACACCGACCAGGTGCGCCTGGTCGCCGGCGTTCCTTGTCGACTGACTCACGGGAAGGATCTATGGTCCCAGAGCCGTTCTTCCATCCTGCCTTAGAGTCACTGGTTTTAACGGCCTGGCTGTGTTAAGCCAGGTATGGCAGTTCCGACACTGTTAATGGCTAGAGAATCCATCTTTTAGGAGGTTTTAACCTCTGGGTGTGGAGAGCGCAAATATACTGGTGTGAAGCACTGGGCATTCATCCTTGTTCTTTCTAGGTGGCTCCAATTCCAACCCCCATTTACGGGGGGGTTTAGCCGGAATGCACCTCAAGTACCATCGAGGGCCAGGTGTCAGCCTGGGTGGTGGTCTTCAGCATCCCCTGATCTCGCGCTCCCTGGTGCATTCAAGGGGTTAGATGTCTGTTTCCAGTGGTGCGTTTTTTTTTTTTTCTACCACCGTGGGATCTTAACTTGGTGTTTTCGGTTCTTCAGGAGCCGCTCTCTCTCTCCCTCTCTTAAAATATTGGGAGATTCCACTGCTTACTCTGTCTCGGAAGGTGGCCTCTTGGTGGCTTTCACCTCTGCTCACAGGGTGTCGAAAAGGGTGGCGTTATCTTCTCATTCACCTTACCCAGGTTTAGGTGGTGCTTTGCCCTTTTCTATAGTTCCGTCCCTGGGTTTCCATTTGAACAAGGACATTGTGTTTCCTTTCTTGTGTCCCTGGCAACACATCCCAAGGAATTTGCCTTATCTGCCCGGGATGTGGTTTTGGGGATTCGGTTGTATTTGCCAGCCACTGAGTCTTTTGGAGGTCAGGCTCTCTGTACTCACAGACAGGCCAAGAAAGGGGCTGTCTGCTTCTTCTGCGGCCTTCTTCTGGATGGATCAGACAGATGATGACTTTGAGCTATTCTGTCAGGAATCGGGTTCTTGCTTTCCCTGTTACAGCACATTCTTCTCGGGCGCCTAGTGCGTCTTGGGCCTTCTGTCTTCAGGTGTTCATGGCCCATTTTTCACAAGTTCTACGAAGTGGATGGGTTGGCATCCGAAGTTTCCTTTATTGGCCGCAAGCTTTTTGCAGGCTGCTGTTAAGAGGATCTAATCCCTCTTGAAGGGGTATCGTTCAGGTTGTCCTGTATGAAGCTCCTGTTAGGTGGTTGGCTTTTGTGTTAGCCTTGGGATTTTTCACTGTCCCACCCCTCATGTTCAGCACTGCTTTGGGACGTCCCTACCGTTCTGAATAAAGAAGGCTGTGTCTGTCAATGAACGAATGAGAAAATAGGATTTTTTACTTACCGTAAAATACGTTTCTCTAAGTTCATTGACAGACACAGCACCCACCCCTCTATGGAGTTTTTTGATACTTCTATTATTATTATTATACAGCATTCATATAGCGCCAACAGTTTGCGCAGCGCTTTACAACATGGGGCAGACAGTACACTTACAATACAAATCAATACAGGAGGGATCAGAGGGCCCTGCTCGTTAGAGCTTACAATCTAGAAGGGAGGGTCAAGTGGAAACAAAAAGGTAATAACTGTGGGGGATGAGCTGATGGAAAAAAAACTGCTTGCTACTAAACTGAATACCTAGAGCGGGGAGGGGGTTATATACTGACGAAGGACAGCCCATGGACATAGCCAGGGGTTGTATTTTTGTTCTGCTTAGTCCTACTCCTGCGGAGATGATATAACCCTACCATTCTGAATAAAGAAGGCTGTGTCTGTCAATCAACTCAGAGAAACGGATTTTACGGTAAGTAAAAAATCCTATTTTTTTTTTAGATTTTTTGCCCGCAAATTCACTCTATGTAACAAATCTGAACAGATGAGTTAAAAAAAAAAAGCTGTTTTATCAGTGGCTTGCCCATGATCAATGAAAAGAAGGCACTTTTGCTGCCTCTGGAGGCACCAAGTAATAGTAATGTTTTCTAGTGTTCAAAAGATGATCAGACAGTAAAAGCACATTACAGCAGTTTTAATACCAGATGAAATTCTGCCTACACCATTGAACACGATAATGAAAATATATATATTTATATACTGTGTATATATATATATATATATATATATATATATATATATATATATACAGTATATATAAAACAGATTCACTTTAAACATTGTATTGCAGCCTCGTGTCCAGCACTCTATTGTTGTTTGAAAGTTGTTCATCATTTGTTTTTCTTTTTCTTCTTTGCAGTGTATGGTGAGCTGCTGGAAAAATATGTGTCCCATCAATGTAGAATACCTACCAGCTGTATTTTTGATTGCTCTGAATATAAAGGTATTGTATTGCCTGTTTCTTATCATAGCATAAACCAATAAATGTTGAGTTTGACTAAGTCAGCATTGTGACATGCTGTGTAGATCTATACATTTTGTAAACTGTATATTCTTTGGAAAGACCTACAACCAAAGTATTTCCAGAAAATGTTGCCTTTTGGGCTCATTCACTTTGTGTGGAGACTGGCATCTTTTTGCACTAGATAGATGCCAATCATTGCAAGGGTACAAGATTTTCTATGTGCACCATTCATACGACAATGCTGGTGTGATGTGCGGTGCAATGTGGAAAAATGCAGCATTGCACCGCAATGTAGCACTACTCACCACACAGTTGTGCAGAGATATAAATGAAGCTTCAATTTGTGCATTTTAAATAAAGTTCACAAAGTAAACGTGCATCACACCGCTGCCTTACCGCAGCTCATTGATAGGAAAAACAAACAACTAGAACATGTAGCATGCAGGCGGTGTGAGCAAACCTTCAGTCTTTTACTCTATTTTTAAAGGCATCTTTTGAAGAGTCGAATGCTAATTTAATGCTGCCTACTGCAGTTTAACCTCCCTGGTGGTTTTCCCGAGTGTGGTTCGGGGTTAAATTTCAGTACCATTAGCGGTAACCCCGAGCCACTCTCGGGATTGCATTGCAGGATCCTGGTGCAGTGTACTTACCTTGTCCCCAGGATCCTGCGATGTCCCCCCGCTGTGTCCTCCACCCGATGCCTCTGTGTGCCAGGCTCCGTTCCCTGCGAGCGTCACGACGCACGGGGGCGGAGCCCGGCAGCAAATTCAAAAGATTGAAAATTCATAACACATACAGTACACTGTAATCTTACAGATTGCATTACTGTATGAAATCATTTCACATCCCTTTTCTCCCTAGTGCTTTGTCCAATGCCCTGCATGCAGTTTTATATTATATATACTGTTCTTTCTGCCTGGAAACTTGAGATTGTCCATAGCAAAAATTGTCCCTTTACATAAAAAGCGGTTTTAGACCAGCTAGAAAACAGCGATAGTAAATTAGAACACTTGCAGAATTGAGCGATAGTGAATCGTGGGGAAATTCATTTTTTTATTATTATATTATTATTTTTTATAATTATTTATAGTTATCTATTATATTATAATTTATGATTTTGTGTTTCAAACTTTATCATACCCGGGATATCTACTAGACTCTTGTTTGGACAGATTTAAGTGTGTTATTGCTAAGAATTACAGGCCTACAATATAAAACGCCAAATTTCTATGCAAAACAATTGTACTGCTTTGAGACGCAAAAATCGGACATAATCATACCGCCAGGGAGGTTAACAGACCACAAAGGTATTATTAGAAAAACATGTATACTTTATGAAAGTCATTATATATAGTGTCAAGGATTTATTGCCCCGTATGATACTACTTGCTATGAACACTTATCTTTACCATATTTCGGAGTGAATGTCAACATCCAGAATTCAGTTAGGGATTTGCACAGAGAACACACATTTATAATTAGCCTTTCTGAGCAAAGAAGGCTTGGAAATGTTTAATGCTCTGACAAATGATTGTGCAAATGACACTGAACTTTTTACTGATTGCATGCTTACAGGATAAATGGGTCTAAGTCTGTTGTTCACCACAAATTAATGCTTACATAAACTCACAACACTGTTGCAGTCAATCAATACATTGTCCACTGAAATTATGTGTTTCACTGATGCTAACTGTGGAGACTAATTGTATTTTTAAATACATTTGATTAGTGCATTTTGTAACTTTGATAATAGTTCTTACATGTTAAAAAAGAAAGCCTTTGTCTATTCTTTACAGCAATTGATTATGTTAATGTGGCAGATTTTCAAACCCTTTAGGTATCTTGAATTACAATAACAAAGTAATCCATCTGCTGCCTATTCTAATGGGAATACATCATAAAACTTGCAAATTTGAGAAAAATTAGATTACTGTAGTGTTCTCTCCCCCTTAAGCATGAAACATGCCACAAATATGAAACGCTATATTTTTCATTAATTAGTGTGCTGTTTTGTTTTTCTCCACTGCAGTACAATTCCTTTCTGTCAAACTTTCCATTTTATTTGCCCATCATTTCTAAATATGAGAAAGTAACATGTATCTTCAAGGATGTTGAGAAATTAAGTCAGTAATGGGGTTTACCTGTCCGGGTGTTCAATCCATATCTTATGATTGATTGAGAGTATTTTAAGAAACAGATTTGCAATCAAGCACATACAGTGTAATAATGACTTTCCCTCAATTCATTTTAAGGTCAATTTTAATTCCTGATAATGACATTTTTTTTTATACAAATGTAATAGATGAAACTTACTGCACACTCTGCAGTTCCCTTAAACTGTTCCATATGCCACTAAATAGCTTTTTTTAAGTTTTCCTATTGCATTTACCCATAAGCATACAGTGATCAGACAAGAGAGGAAAAAATGTAAATGTTGTGGTTAAATATCTTGGCTTTCTTCTCTTTTCCTCTTCATGTGGTTCTTGCTCCTGCTTTGCCTTGGCTAGCCCCATAGATTAGTATGTGTTGGGTAGTCAGAAACACTGCTTAGCATAAAAATGAACTACCCATGAGAATGTACCCATCATCTGAAGGCGCTGTAGATGTCTCTTGACTTCTGAGAAATTGGCTCTATTGTTCTGCACCTCTGCAGAGAAATCAGGGAAGAAAGATACTTTTGCACCATTATGCAGTACCTCTTTACATCCTTTTGTGTATTTTAGGGTAAGGTCCTTATCTTTATAGTTCAAGAGTTTGGCCAGCATAGATCTGGGTGGTATACCTTGAGTCAGCAGTCGCATAGTTGTTTTATGACCCCTCAACACTGAAAACACTGAGGTAAAGGCATCCTTTCCAAAGATATAAAGAAGCCATTGCTCTAAAACGGCCACAGATATTTTTTTCCATGCAAGTGCAGATGCGTGTCCCTGAACACACACTGCCTTCCATAAGATGGAGCCCTTTGCACCTACTCAGTAAAGTTGCTTATTATCTAGCCTTGGATCTTATTTATATGTCCTAAATGGCCATGGCGTGGCAAGTATACTGCAAATATTTTACTATTAGATTGCGTCAAAGGACAAACATTGATCCCTATCCACAGGTGACCACTGGATGTGCAGATGCGAAAACTATGCAGCAGAACACTTTGGTTCTTTCAGCCTGTTATTCAGGTGTACAGACTGAGTGGCTGCAGATGATTGGAAGACCTAGGTTTCCAGCTGCAGCTATTCAAAGGAATATGTAGAGTGGTGGGCAGGACATAAGAAGCACTGCAGGCGCCGGGTCATATGACATAACATTATTCACTGCTCAGCTGCATATCACTTTGCTTGTCAAACAGTGGGCAATTTTATTGCACTGACTGCTGCCCTGTTGCTGAGTGGCATTGGGCACTCGGCAGGACATTTTGACATTTTTTTTTTATTCCCCCTTATCTACAACTCTGCTCTACAGATAGTGTAGTGTGTGGACCCTAAAAAAACGAAATATATAGTAAACCTTGTGCTAGAAGAATCTCAAACAGACTGCTGCACTTTTTACAATTGAATACAGGATAAAACAAATTATAAAGAAAAAAGAAAAAAGATTGCGCTGTCTGCAGCAATCAGAAATTCATGAAACAAATCCAAAAAACAAGTGTATCATTAATTATGTCAATCAAATTATATGCAAACATAATAATTAATCATGCATATGATGCAACTACATATGTGTAAATATATATCAGGTAATTAAATCCAAAAAAGTCCATATTGAATAAATTCAGAAAAATTATTTAAAGTGCGCTGCTCCCAGTGCTCAAATTTCATAAACTGCTCTTGTGCTCTATCAGTGCTGAAAGAAGTATAATCCTCTTACCAGACAATTATGATCTCCAAATTATAGGAGATCACAATAGGTATAGGGTTAAAGGAGTTGTAAAGGCAAAAGTTTTTTTTTTTTTTTTATCTTAATGCATTCTATGCATTAAGATGAAAAACCTTTTGTTTGTAGCAGCCTCCCCAGCACCCCCCAATTACTTACCTGAGCCCCATCTCTCTCCAGTGATGTCCACAAGTGTCTTAGCCATCTGGGAAACTCCTCCTGATTGGCTGAGACACAGCAGTGGCGCTATTGGCTTCTGCGGCTGTCAATCAATCAAAGTCAGTCAGCCAATCAGGGGAGAGAGGGGGATGGGGCCGGGTCGGTGGTCCGTGTCTGAATGGAAACACGAGGCTGTGATGGCTCCAGTGCCCCCAGCTGACTGTGGGGGCACTCGATAGGACGAAGGAGCCAGTGGCAGCAAAGAGGGACCTGAAAAGAGGTGGATCCTGGCTGCTATGTGCAAAACCAACTGCACAGAGGAGGTAAGTATAACATGTTTGTTATTTGTATTTATTTTTTAAACAAGACTTTACTATCTCTTTAAGATGAAAACCTTCTGTGTGTAACAGCCTCCCCAGCACCCCCTAATTACCTACCTGAGCCCCATCAATCGATGTCCACAAGTGTCTTAGCAGCAGCGCCATTGGCTCCCAGGGCTGTCAATCAAAGTCAATTAGCCAATCTGGAGAGAGAGGGGGTGGGGCTGGGTCGGGGGTCCATGTCTGAATGGACACCAGAGCTGTGACTCGGCTCGGGTGCCCCCATAGCCAGCTGCTTGCTGTGGGGGCACTTGACAGGAGGGAGGGGCCAGGAGCAGCAAAAAGGGACCCGAGAAGAGGAGGATCCGGGCTGCTCTGTGCAAAACCAACTGCACAGAGCAGGTAAGTACAAAATGTTTGTCATTAAAAAAAAAAAATAAGACTTTACAATCACTTTAAGATGTATCCTTAAATAGCCAATCTTGTTCTTACAACAACGCTGGTCTTAACATATCTGTGCACAATGGTCAGTGTCCTAATCTCCAAATATTCATACCTGGACTCGCTGAAAACCACAGATCAGCCCTACCTTTCACTCGGGCAATGGCATATGGTTTATGCACATAAAAGAAGGCTCATAGTGCAATATGTTTATACTATTTTTTTTTAAAAACTAAAGAGTATTGCAATTACAGGTTAAAAGATCATGTATAGCGGTGAAAGATAATCCGGCAATGGGTCACACCAGAAGGTCCAGGTGTAATGATGTTACAACTCCATGCCATGCTCCTAATTTCAACTGTGTTGATACATTTTTTTGTTTAGAATTAGGGAAAAAAGTGGGAATTGGCACATACTGCACCAAACCATGATCAAGATTGCAGGTATAGATCAGCTAAAATTTCAGCAGTGCCCTTTTAAAAAAAATGTAATCTTCAGTAGTAGTTATGGAAAATATGCATTATGTGACTGATATATGTATTTAATTGCCAAATACAAAGGGTATCATAATAAAAATTTCTAAAATCAAAAGATTTTTGGTCGAAGACCAATCTTCAAAAAAGCAGTGATGTGGGATTTATTTTTTTGGTATTATTTTATAAGGTCACACACCTGTAGCTTTGAAATAGTGTCAACAATCTAATATTTTTATTTCTCTCCATGACCCCATTTCACTTCCTGTTCCTATGACAACATGACAAGAAAAATAGGGAAATGATTGTCAATGAGACTGACAATAATAACCTGACATTGTTTTTATAGTAATACTAAGCAAAGAAGTGTTAAAGCGTTTGTAAAGGTGTTTTTTTTTTTTTTTAAAAATAACAAACATGTTATACTTACCTTCACTGTGCAGCTCGTTCTGCACAGAGTGGCCCCGAACCTCGTCTTCTGGGGTCCCTCGGCGGCTGTTTCAGCTCCTCCCCGCAAGCATTCACCACCTTAATGCGAGCTCCCTCGCACGGTGGTGAGTGCTTGCGGGCGCGCTCCCGTGATACAGCCGGCGGCTATAGCCGCTCGCTGTATCACTCGGCCCCGCCCCCCGGCGCGCCGCGTCATCGGATGTGATTGACAGCAGCGCGAGCCAATGGCTGCGCTGCTTTCAATCCATCCACTGCAGCCAATCAGCGGCCAGGGTGAGCGGAGGAACAGATGTCGGGAACGCGAAGCTGACTTTCGAGGCGTCAGGTAAGTAAAACGGGGGGCCTGGGGGCGGCGGTTCTGTCAGAAGTTTTTTCACCTTAATGCATAGAATGCATTAAGGTGAAAAAATTTTTACCTTTACAACCCCTTTAAAGTGGTTGTAAACCCTTACATATACCCAGTAAAGTGACTGGCCTCTGGTGATACACAGAGATGAAACAAATCCTACCGCATAAGTTGTAACTGTTTATCTGCAATTTTCTCTTCTCTACAGTGGTTTAAAATGCAGAATTCATAAAGCTTGTCTGAGCTGTCAGAAAAAAGCGAAGAGCTGAATTTACACTCTGCAAAACTCAGTGAGGAGAGCTCTGAGAGCTGATTAAAGAGAAGGGACACACCCCCTGCACACAGCTCACAGGGACAGAGCTGAGGCTGTCAATCAGCTGATGCTCCCCTGTCACTAGCTTTCATTTTGTTCAGACAGCATCTGTATCCAAGGCTCTTTTTCTTTTACAGGTATTAGCAACTACATTTGCTATATTTAGTAATGATTTACAGTCAGGTCCATAAATATTGGGACATTGACACAATTCTAATTATTTTCTCTTTATACACCACCACAATGTATTTGAAATGAAACGAACAAGATGTGCTTTAACTGCAGACTTTCACTTTTTAATTTGAGGGTATTTACATCCAAATCAGGTGAACGGTGTAGGAATTACAACAGTTTGTATATGTGCCTCCTACTTTTTAAGGGACCAAAATTAATGGGACAATTGGCTGCTCAGATGTTCCATGGCCAGGTGTGTGTTATTTCCTCATTATCCCATTTACAAGGAGCAGATAAAAGGTCCAGAGTTCATTTCAAGTGTGCTATTTGCATTTGGAATCTGTTGCTGTCAACTCTCAATATGAGATCCAAAGAGCTGTCACTATCAGTGAAGAAAGCCATCATTAGGCTAAAAGAAACAAAACAAACCCATCAGAGAGATAGCAAAAACATTAGGTGTGGCCAAATCAACTGTTTGGAACATCCTTAAAAATAAAGAATGCATCGGTGAGCTCAGCAACACCAAAAGACCCAGAAGACCACGGAAAACAACTGTGGTGGATGACCAAAGAATTCTTTGCCTGGTGAAAAAAACACCCTTCACAACAGTTGGCCAGATCAAGAACACTCTCCAGGAGGTAGGTGTATGTGTGTCAAAGTCAACAATCAAGAGAAGACTTCACCAGAGTGAATACAGAGGGTTCACCACAAGATGTAAACCATTGGTGAGCCTCAAAAACAGGAAGGCCAGATTAGAGCTTGCCAAACAACATCTGAAAAAGCCTTCACGGTTCTGGAACAACATCCTATGGACAGATGAGACCAAGGTCAACTTGTACTAGAGTGATGGGAAGAGAAAAGTATGGAGAAGGAAAGGAACTGCTCATGATCCAAAGCATACCACCTCATCAGTGAAGCATGGTGGTGGTAGTGTTATGGCGTGGGCATGTATGGCTGCCAATAGAACTGGTTCTCTTGTATTTATTGATGATGTGACTGCTGATAAAAGCAGCAGGATGAATTCTAAAGTGTTTTGGTCAATATTATCCGCTCATATTCAGCAAAATGCTTCAGAACTCATTGGACGGTGCTTCCATGTGCAGATGGACAATGACCCGAAGCATACTGCGAAAGCAACCAAAGAGTTTTTTAAGGGAAAGAAGTGGAATGTTATGCAATGGCCAAGCCAATCACCTGACCTGAATCTGATTGAGCATGCATTGACAAAACTGAAGGGAAAATGCCCCAAGAACAAGCAGGAACTGAAGACAGTTGCAGTAGAGGCCTGGCAGAGCATCACCTGGAATGAAACCCAGTGCCTGGTGATGTCTATGCATTCCAGACTTCAGGCTGTAATTGACTGCAAAGGATTTGCAACCAAGTATTAAAAAGTGAAAGTTTGATGGATGATTGTTAATCTGTCCCATTACTTTTGGTCCCTTAAAAAGTGGGAGGCACATATGCAAACTGTTGTAATTCCTACACCGTTCACCTGATTTGGTTGTAAATACCCTCAAATTAAAGCTGAAAGTCTGCAGTTAAAGCACATCTTGTTTGTTTCATTTCAAATCCACTGTGGTGGTGTATAGAGCCAAAAAGATTAGAAGTGTGTTGATGTCCCAATATTTATGGACCCGACTGTATGTGAAAACTAATGCCCGTACACACGGTCGTATTTTTTGATGGAAAATGTTCGATGGGAGCTTGTTGTCGGAAATTCCAACCATGTGTAGGCTCCATCTGACATTTTCCATCGGAATATCCTTCACACAAAACTTGAGATCTGGATCTCAAATTTTCCGACAAAAAAATCAGTTGTCGTAAATTCCCATCGTTACGAAGTTCTACGCATGCTCGGAATCAAGCAGAAGAGCCGCACTGGCTATTGAACTTCCTTTTTCTCGGCTCGTCGTATGTGTTTCCGACAAGATTTGTGTGACCGTGTGTATGAAAGACAAATTTGAGCCAACATCTGTTGGAAAAAATCCATGGATTTTGTTGTCGGAATGTCTGATCGTGTGTACGGGTCATAAGTGTTTTTTGTGAGTGTCTTAGTGAATGTAATCAACCAGCATACTATATGCTGCCCCCAAAGTGTTTAGCAATAGGACGACCTGAAGGGGGAGGGAGGGGAGTGTCATTTACCACTGTGTGTATGCTTAAATGTATGACTCTATAGTCACATGGGCTGCACCGAAGAAAAAAAGGAAATTAAGAATTTAGAAGGGAACTGAAATATGAGCATGCTCCATAGAGGACACCATCTTGTCTACACAATCTCAGGGGACAGTGGGAAGAAAATGGGAGGGACAGCTGAAGGCAGGATTAACCGGGTATATTTCACTCTACACAAAACAAATGCTTTAGTGGCTTTGTGAGTATGCACGCTCTGTTATATAGCATGTAATGGGAGTTTTCATAGTCTGGGTTTAATGACACTTTAACCCTTCCACTGAAGAACTGTTTTGTTTCAGTCTGTGTCCCCACTAGAGAGATTTTACATCACTTCCTGTGCTGACTCTCAAATACAATCCAAAAAGAGGTTTTATTAAAAAAAAAGGAAAAGGTTTTGACAAAGACTTTGAAGGAACCGTGTACCATGATTTTAGATTGGATTAGAAAATGTTGTTTAGTGAAATTTGCCCATTGTTATTATACATATTTGGAGCTAGTTTAAGTTTCTAATTGAAGACAGATTTGTCAGAAAGGTTTATTAGATAAGTACTTTGCATTTGCATTGAATCATTGGCAGTTAGCGAGTAAATGTAGGAGACAGGAATAATTTTCAAGCAAAACTAGACTATGGGGTTGATTTACTAAAGGCAAATCCACTCTGCACTACAAGTGCACTGCAAGTGCACTTGAAAGTGCACTTGGAAGTGCAGTCGCTGTAGATCTAAAGGGAAGCTCTGAAATGAGGGGAAGCTCTGCTGATTTTATCATCCAATCATGTGCACGCTAAAATGCTGTTTTTTATTTTCCTTGCATGTCCCCCTCAGATCTACAGTGACTGCACTTCCAAGTGCACTTGCAGTGCAAAGTGGATTTTCCTTTAGTAAATAACCCCCTTTGTGTATACGATTAAATCAGCTGTTAATGTATGATTTCAGTGAAAAAAAAACGATTACGATTTTTTTTTCCATTGAAAAGCTGCTGCTCAGTTTGATAGTTTGCCAAAATCCTAGCATAATTTAATGGACCACTTTCAAGAAAACATGTTTATGCATAAAAACCCTTATTGATATAGAATACAAATATGTTTATAATAAAAGCTTTGCTAAAACAAGTATACAAGATACTAGCAGATATAGGACAGTTGTCATAATGTTAAATCTTTCCAGTATGCTAGACACCGGGTCTAGGCTAATGGGTAAACAGAAGATGCAGCCATCTTGGGAGCAACAGCCAGAAGGGGGGAGAAGAAAAATGGCAATGTAACAAGACCGGTACTGTAGGTTTGTTGCTGAGAAAGTTCACCGCTTTAAGCCTATAAGCCTATAATGGTCCTTATGCTGCTGTTAGCTGATGGTAGAACCTAAAAAATAACATAGCAATCTGTAGCCCCCTTGCCTACTGTACAATAAATAATACTCTTGTGTTCCATTGAACATTATTAACTCTTTTTATGCTGGAGCCATTTTTGCATTTTTTGCACACTTTTTCTGTCTGGAGCATAGTAAAACCCCTGAACATTATACTGTATGAAACCTGGGTGGTAGTCCCAATTTTTTATGCCACATGATGCCATATTAAAAATTCCTATGCATATGCAATATATCAATGAGACACAAGTGATTATTATAGATGAATGTAGCAGTAATCCGTACAATCTCTCTTTATCACACTGCTGACACAACAAATAGTGGTGGCCTAATGATAGATGATTTAGTACTGTGCGATAATCTGTGCAAAAATTGCTAAAAATGCGACTGTGCAGAAAAACTCTAAAGATGTTGTGCAAAATTGCTAGGTGCAAATATGAGCTTGTGCTCAAATAAATAAATGCAAAAAGGCTGCAAATGACACTAAAAGGCTGCAAATGACACTAAAAGGCTGCAAATGACACTGAAAGGCTGCAAATGACACAACAAGGCTGCAAATGACACTACAAGGCTGCAGATGACACTGACAAGGCTGCAATGATGGGCATTTAAATGTAAGGTTTTTTTTTCTTAAGTTTTTTCCCTAAAATTCCCTACTAAACTTAGGGTGCGGGTTATAAGCCAGCGCGTGTTATACGCCGATAAATACGGTAAATGTAGATGATTTAGCACTGTGTGATAATCTGTGCAAAAATTGCTAAAAAATGTGACTGTGCAAAAAAACGCTAAAGATGCTGTGCAAATTTGCTAGGTGCAAATATGAGCTTGTGTTCAAATATATCAATATCAATGAACGCTCATGGCGCTGTGCAAAATGCATATATGAATCTCTGTACATAAGATGATTTCAGTGCAATATATATATATATATTTTTTTTTTTTTTGCACTGAAATCATATCATATAAATATCAATAATAAAATTCCTATGTATATGCAATATATCAATGAGACACATGTAATTTATATAGATGAGTGTAGCAATAATCTGTATAATCTCTCTTTATCACACTGTTGACACAACAAATAGTGGTGCTGCAATAGTTCATGAAGTGAAGATAAATAAAGTCTATGATAAAACAAAGTACAGACAGTGCTTCAATAAGTGCTCTTCAATAAAATCGACAGTGTGTCACTCTTCGTGTGTATCACTCACTAGACTCTTACCTCCACATGGATAGTGAAAAGCAGTGGAGATGGGTGTAGCTGGAGACCTTTCCAAGATGTTGTGATGGTAGATGGCCCTCTCCAGGCATTGTATATTAGATGGTGGCTCCGGCTTAGTCCATACGGACGTTCATTCCCAACGGATATGTACAGGGGATAAAGATGAATCTCCCATAGTGTATAATGTATAATAACTTTGATTTATTTAAAAGCCAAGTGGAAACTTACAACAGAGTAGTGAAAAAACAGCAGATCTGTAATTTGGACGGCGTTACAGGTGCCTCTTACATCACTTCCGGTTCTCGCGTGGTCCGGTCACTTCCTTTGCATTACGTCATACCACGTGACTTCCTCAGGGGATCAGGATTGGTTAAAATCGCAGTCATTTTATCGGGAAGAACAGGAAGTGTTTCGTCGGACATTTTGTTGGATACCTTTTTTTGCACAGTCACATTTTTTAGCAATTTTTGCACAGATTATTGCACAGTGCTAAATCATCTATATTTATAATATTAAGTTGTGCTGATCACTTATTTATTTTATACCAATTTAGTGCACTCATACACTTTAGATCTAGCTGCAGTTTATCAGAGTAGTATATTATACATTCACTTTGATAGCGCAAATGACCTTACTTACATACATATTATGCAATGGTTTATTAAGTGCAAAATTTCAGGAAAAAATATACTAAAGTTTATTTTAGGGCACACAAACACATATATCACCCAATTTCTTGGTAAAATAGAAAAGATGAGCCAAGTAAATAGATATCCAACACGTCAAGCTTCAAAGGTGTGCACATTAACCATTTCCCATCCAGGCCATTTCTGGCACTTCGCTCCTACATGTACATCATAATTTTCTTTCTAGAAAATTACGCAGAACCCCCAAACATTATGTATGTCTTTTTAGCAAAGACCCTAGGGAATAAAATGGTTGCAACTTTTTATGTCATACGATATTTGCTCAGCGATTTTTCAATTGTGTTTTTTTTTGGGAAAAAAAACTGTTTCATGAATAAAAAAAAAAACAATTTGTTTGTATAATGTAAAAGATGATACGCTGAGTAAATACTGTAGATGCCTAACACGTCACGCTTTAAAATTGCGCACACTCGTGGAATGGCGCCAAACTTCGGTACTGAAAAATCTCTAGACAACGCTTGAAAAAAAAGATTTTATTTTTCAATCTTAAAAAAGTAACATCATAGTACAATGGAGTAGAACATAACAAGTAAATCGACTAAGCACTGGAATTGTGAAAGGTCACACAAACAGTATTTACACATTAACTGGTCTGTAAAGAGCATTTGCAAACAGTGTGAATGGGAGCTAAAGCGTTCCCCCAGACAGATTGGACATGGGAAAAAGCCCAGTGGGGAATAGCAACAGGAGGGGAAAGGGGGCCTCCCTGCCCCTGGCACCCCTAATGGGATCATTCTGTGCCAGGGGGGTATCCCCCCCTCCCCCCAGCCCCATCTCGAAGTCGCCTAAAAAAAAAAAAAAAAACAAGCCCTGGGGGAGTCTACAGCTGGTAATCACTGAAAAGAAACCCTCCAAGACCATTGCTTTCACAATTCTGCATAGGGTTATAAGCCAGTATATGGAACATCTGCAGTTGTGAGGCTATCTGGCTGAAATTGTGAAGGGGATAGGAGAAGTATAAAGGAGGAAAAGCAGAAGGGTATGTGCCAATCATTTAGCTGTGGATGACTGGGTTCCCATACCTTTTCCAAATTTTGGGTTGTGTCAGTTAAGATACTGGCTAGTTTTTCCTGGGCCATTATCTATGAATTTTTTCATCTTGCTGCTGTTATGGAGGGTTTTGGCTGTTTCCAGGCTTTGGCAATAGTGGGTTTTGCACCTAACAGAATGAAGTGAATCGAATCAGTTTTTGTTTGGTCTTGGGAATTTGTGGGATATGAGTATTGAGAAGGGCAACTGATGGGGACCTGGGGACCATGCATTTGGTTACCTTGAAGATAAGGTTAAAAATTTTGTTCCAGAATGGGCAAATTATTGGGCACTCCCACCAAATATGTGCCATCCATCCCAGGAGTTGGCAGCCTCTAAAACATATGTAGTCTGCCGAGGAATAAAATGATGCAAGTCTGGTGGGGGTTAGGTACCACCTGGTTAGGACCTTTAAGCTGGCTTAAATTAGGGAAATGTTTAGGATTTCTTTGAAAGATTTTGTACTCGCGGACTGCCGGGTCTGCAGGTCCCATTGGCATTGGAAGTCTGTCTCCCAGGTTGTCATGTATGAGGTTTTGTCTGTCAGGAGAGTAAGTGATGAATAGATTATGGAGATGCCTCCCCTTTGTTCCATGGCCTGCCCACACCAAAGTTCATATGCTGTAAATTCAGGAGGAAGTGGTTTGTCCGTCCACATTTTTGTGTGATATTTGTCTGAATCTGAACCTTTCAGAGTCAGACAGTTCTAATTTGCTAATGCAGTGACAAGGTGATAAGTCCCTTGGAGGTGTAGAAGTGTCCTATATGGTATAGGCCTTTGTCCAGCCACCACGTGAAATATTTAATATCTAGGCCGGAGGGGAAGTGAGGATTTTAAAACAAGTGCACAACTAACAACTATTCATGCACTATTTGCACGTTGTTATTTTTCGTATAGATAATGAAATATAAGACTGGCACTTTATTTTG
This sequence comes from Aquarana catesbeiana, assembly GCF_042186555.1. Classification (NCBI taxonomy): domain Eukaryota; kingdom Metazoa; phylum Chordata; class Amphibia; order Anura; family Ranidae; genus Aquarana; species Aquarana catesbeiana. Next base: position 391,915,170 of record NC_133327.1, on the reverse strand, counting down.
GAATTCCACCCATATTATAATGAGGTAGAAATATGCATTAGCGTGAGAATAGAACTAACAACCTTGTATTAACAAATAATCATAGATTTTGATCTAAATCATCCACGTATTTAATTTTGGAACACATTACGATAAGAAACTATTATTATTTATTTACGGTATACACAGGTATTTTATTTATGTATTTTGCCAACTTTTATCATTTACACGCATTATTTAAGATCCACAGAAATTAAGTAATCACATTAAGCACCAAACAGGGTAATCGTTTACCACGGAAAATGTTATCCCATAAGGGCAGCGCCATATCTACTCTTGCTTTCCACACACTTTCTAATTGGGCCCAATTAGCCATTTTCCTTCCCCAGTGCCATGTGACTCATTAGTGTTATAAGGTCTCAGGTATGAACGGGGAGCAGCTGTGTTAAATTTGGTGTTATCGCTCTCACTCTCTCATACTGGTCACTGGAAGTTCAACATGGCACCTCATGGCAAAGAACTCTCTGAGGATCTGAAAAAAAGAATTGTTGCTCTACATAAAAATGGCCTAGGCTATAAGAAGATTGCCAAAACTTTCCTTCGTTTGATAGGAGAGTTTAGGCCCTGGACATTATGTGACGCTATTTTGTGAGTGTTTTTTGTGTGGTTAGCCATGGAGCTCAGTGGGTGCAGTGGCACTTTCTCCACCATCACTCACCCTTAGATGTCTCCTCTCGAAGTGGCAGGGGGAGGGCTCTCCTTTAGGGTTGTGTGAAGTCTTGATGTTCATTACTGGATAAATGTAGTGGTTGGCTGCAACAGAAGAGAGCATTAGGCACATGGAGAGTGAGAAAAGAACAGTAAGGGAGAAAGAGGTAGGAGGAGAGGCCCTATAGATAGAGAAGACAGGAGGGGATCTCCTAGCATATGAGAATGGGAGTCAGGGGGGGAGAGGCCCTATACACGAAGGACAATACGGGTCTGACTGGCCCGTGGGTGCAGACTGCCTAGCCCTCAGAGGCCCTCCGGGTATCCGAGGGGTAGGTGGAGGCACATGTGGTCCACCCCTGGACAAGGCGCCCTTGATAACGTTGCATAAGAGATAGCACAGCAAGCATTAACAATGGCATTTGTGTGACTAACGACTCCAAAACTTGTCTGGTGCAGTCTTTCCCCTCTCCTCCTTCCAGAGGGTGGGGGAGGAAGGAGGCCCAGGGCTCTTAATATGGAACTTCCCACATCGAGATGGGAAGCCTGTAAGAAGTTAATGTGTCTCTGGGTCCCTGTGGTAAAAATAAAGATGAGTAACCTCTTCTGGGGAACACCACTACTTAAGTTAAGGAAGCGGTGAGCTTCCTATGAGGCCAGCGGGATGTCCGCAGGGAGGTCCAGAGTCTCCAAAGAGCCCGTGGATTATAAAAAAGAGAAAAAAATAAAAAAACAAAGTAAAAAAGGGGTCCAAACTGGAGAACTGTTAAACGGGGATGGGAGACAACAGGAAGATGGAAGAGATGTATCACTAAGCAATGGGTTCAATAGAACTGGGAACCGAACTCTAGGTCTGGAGAGATGAGAAATCTGGGGTAGCAGGCTAGAGTTCAGAGGGGTCCATTATCTTTAGCCTTCTTTGACTTTGCCTTGTTCCATAGTGGGGATTGGGGGCAGGTAGGTCTTGGTCTTTTGGCCGATCCGGAGACAGTGTTGGAGATGTCCATATCAGCTTCCTGGGAGATGAACTTCAGGTGCAGAAGGAGTTTGTCACCATCTGAAAGATTGGAGAAAGAGTAGTTCTTTCCTTTGTTGGAGAACTTCACTGTGAAAGGGAAGGCCCATCTGTACTTTGTCCCTTTGTCAGAACTGATAGCAATGGTTTCAGCGATCTTCTGCGTTGTATAGTAGAAGGGGCTAGATCGGTGAAGATCTGTATTGTGTGACCCTGGCATGTCACCTGGGATAGGGATCATGATTGTCTCATGACCTCTTCCTTTACTGAATAATAATAGTGAGGTTTGGCGATGATGTCTCTCGGTGATCCGTCTTTCCTAGGGGGGCCCCAGGGCCCTGTGGGCTCTGTCCAGCTCCAGACGGTGTGGGGGGATATTTGGGATCAGATTCTTGTTTACGTGCTGCACCGCAGCAGGTACATTAGAGGTGGACTCCGGGAGTCCTCTGATTCTGATGTTATATCTTCTAGATCTATTCTCTAAATCATCAATTTTGGATAGGGCAAAGTCCAGTTGATCCTGTAACATTTGGATATGATCAGAGTTTTGATTTGTTACTGCGTCAGTCTTGTCTAACTTATGTTCAACATGTTTAGAGTTACAGAGGAGGTCTTGGGCTAGAATTGTTGTTTTTTTTCTAACGCAAGTGGCGATACCTCACATGATGTGTGATTTGAATGCCATTTACATATGTGGGCGCCACTTATGTATGCATACATTTGTTTCTGTGCGTGAGCACGCGGGGACAGGGGCGCTTTACATTTTTTTTTAATTCTTTTTATTCTTTATTGTACTTTTATTTTTTTATTTTTTACACTTTCTTTTTAAAAAAAACATTTTTGATCATTTTTATTCCTATTACAAGGGATGTAAACATTCCTAGTAATAGGAATAGTGCGTGACAGGTCCTCTTTATGGAGACCCCACATCTCACCCTCAGGCTGGAAAGGCTGAAAAGCTGAGATTAAAAAAAAAACTCTCTGCCTTTCCAGCCGCGTGCTCGGCTTTGTTTACTTCCGTCGGACCCGATGTGACATCACAATGTCGTACCCGGGCTTCCGAGGGTCATAGAGATGACTGGGGCCAGCTGGTCACCACAGATCTCTATGGTAAACCTCCGGCAGCAACCGATTCATTCTCTGGCTCACCGATCGCATAGGTGAGTTAGGAGAAGCGCCGGAGGGTGGTGGGTGGGGAAGGGGACGTCCTCTCCCGCTGCCTGTAAGAAGGATCAAGCCTGTAGCTGCAGGCATTATCCAGATATTCCCATTCAAAGTACATGACGTACTGCTGTCGGGAAGTGGTTAAATGGTGCTGAACTTCAGTACTCTATATTTTCTGTAGGTTGACATTTTAAAAGCCCATACAGACCACCCGTTTAATGATAACCGTGAATAATGGGCTTAGAATTATTGCTTTCACTCCAGCATGTATGGCAATAAGTAACATGTATAGCAAGCAACATTTTACTACATTGGTGCCCCTGACAAGTTTGTTTATGGGGACAGTGTGTGCTAAAAAAAATTTGGGGAGGGTGCGGTCGTCTAAGTGCTTGGGTGTAACTATATTTTTTACTTTTTTTTTCACTTAAATTTTATATCACATGGGGACAACAAGTCCCCTATGTGATATAATATTTTTAGACAGGTTCTCTTTAATGAGCCATCAGAGGTCTTTTAGGCCACTGGTGTCTCACCTGCCTTCCCTTGCCACTAATGGAGTGCAGATTGCGTGACACCAAAAAATTACACCAAAAGTGGCATTTTACATGTTGCTTCCAGGTTTATTCTACTTAGGGAGCGAATGTTCACTGGTCTCCCTCGTTCCAGCAACACCTGTCATGGTGGGACAGTGGGGGGTGTTTGGGGGGGGTATGGGTGCTCTCCAGGAGTTACAGAAAGCGATCGGGCAGCTGTGCAACTGCGGGATTGCTTTCATTAGTAAGCTGGGGTTTTATCTCACTCTAAAGGGCCCTAGTCCTCTCTGTTCTGATCACTGCCCCTAGTCTGATTCTCTGCTATCCTCTGGGAACTCCACTAATCCCTTGGGCACACTTGCCTTCTAGAGAGGTGTTTTTAGCCACCATATCTAACTTTATGGACAGAATCTTGGTCCTCTTGAAGGCTGTAGATTGCAGGGGTCACACGCAAGCCCCTTCTGTCTCTCCTGAGTTGATCTCTGAATTTGCCATTGAGGCTGCTACATTGTCTGAGAAGGAGGTAGACAAGGAAGTCACCCCTCCCTCTGTTTTGGAGGAAATTGATCAGGATGAGATTGCTTCTGCTGAGCTTCTGCAGTCGTGGAGGCCTCTGCCATCAGGTTCAAGAGGTAAACCTCAGGGTCAACCCCAGGGACAAATGAAGTCCTGGGGGAGGAAACCCACAAGACAGAACGCTAAAGCCTCTTTATGAGGAGACACCCCCGCTAGCTCAAGTAGGGGGAAGACTTCTGCAGCTCTCTAAGGTCTGGCAGGAAAGAATTTAGGGACATATGGGTGGTCCCCACAAAAGCTCTAGGTTACAGACTAGAGTTCCAAGAATTCCCGTCTCCTCGTTTCATCAGGTCAAATATCCCCAAAGATCCAGAGAGAAAGAAGTCTTTCTTACCTTTTCACGGTACCAAAACCAAATGGGGATGGCAGACCCATTTTAGGTCTCAAAGATCTCAACCAGTTCCTGAAGATTCGTTCTTTTCGCATGGAATCAATCCATTCAGTAGTCTCCATCCTACAAGGGGGAGAGTTTCTGGCATCAATCGACATCATATGCCTACCTGCATTTACCTATTTTCCCCGCTCACCAGAAGTATCTGCGTTTCGTAGTAGAAAAACTTCAATTTTCGTTTGTAGCCTTGCCTTTTGGTCTAGCTACTGCACCTCGGGTGTTTACAAAACTTCTGGCCCTTCCTCTGGCCAGATTAAGGACTCAAGGTATAGCAATAATAGCATACCTGGATGACCAGCTCTTAATAGACTAGTTGGTAGTCCGCTTGGACCAAAGAGTGGTCACCACAGTCAATTACCTGAAATGCCTAGGTTGGTTAATCAACCTAGAGAAATCTTCTTTAGAGAGGATTAGACTACTTGGGTCTGGTTATGGATACAGCCCAGAAGAAGGCGTTTCTACAGCAGGCAAAGGTTAGCGACATAAAGGAGCTGATCGAGGGGGTCAGGGCAAAGAAGGGTCCGTCTATTCGCCTTTGTATAAAGTTGTTTGGGAAGATGGTGGCTTCATTCAAAGCAGTTCCCTATGCTCAGTTTCATTCAAGACTGCTGTAAGACAGTATTCTATCGGCCTGGAACAAGAAGATTCGGGCACTAGATTTGCCAAGGCGTTTGTCGCCAAAAATTGCGCCAGAGCCTCAGTTGGTGGAGATTATCTGAGAATCTGCAGAAGGGGAAATCCTTCTTACCGGGCAGTCCTGAAAGAAGCGTCGGTCCCTTCACCCCGACATCTTCCTGGCTATATGCCAAGATGGGGGATCCCGGATGTAGGTCTGTTTGCATACAGGTTCAACAACAAAGTCGACAACTTTGTGTCAAGAACAAGGGATCCACTTGCATGCGGAACAGATGCGTTGGTGACACCGTGGGATCAGTTTTAACTGATTTATGCATTCCCTCCTATTCTGCTGCTACCTTGACTTCTTTGCAGGATCAAGCGGGAAAGGAAGTCAGTAGTCTTGTGGCCCTAGCGTGGCCCAGAAGATCTTGGTATGCAGAAATAGTAAAGATGGTGGTAGGGGCCCCATGGCCCTTACCACCACGTCATGACCTGCTATAGCAGGGACCAGTGTTCCATCCTACTTTACAAACGCTAAATTTAACGGGTTGGCTATTGAAACCCACATTTTAAGGAATCGTGGGCTTTCAGGCTCAGTGATACCTACCTTGATTAATGCAAGGAAATCAGCTCCCAGAGTCATTTATCATAGAGTCTGGAAAGCATATGTTCTTGGTGTGAATCCAGGGGTTGGCATCCTAGGAAGTATGCCATAGGTTAAATTCTTGCCTTTCTGCAAGTGGGGCTAGAGATGAAACTGGCCTTGAGTACTATCAAGGGCCAGGTTTCGGCCTTATCAGTATTGTTTCAGCGCCCGCTTGCTTCGCGTTTTTTGATTCAAAGCTTTATACAGGGGGTAACGCAGCTTAATCAACCGGTTAGAGCACCCCTGAACCCTTGGGGCTTGAATTTAGTTCTGTCGGCATTACAGAAACAGCCTTTTGAGCCAATACGACATATTCCTTTGTTCCTTTTTGACAAGGAAACTAGTTTTCTGGTAGCCATTTCTTCTGCAAGAAGGGTATCAGAGTTGGCGGCTCCTTAAGAGCCATATTTAATCGTTCACAAGGATGAAGTAGTATTGCATCCTCATCCTAGCTTTCAGCCAAAGGTGGTTTCAGGTTTTTACCTAAACCATTATATTGTTTTACCTTCATTTTTTCCAGAACCCTGTTCTAAGGAAGAAAGTCATTACACTCTTTGGATGTAGTGAGAGCAGTCAAGATCTGTTTGAAGGCGACTGCTCAGATTCGAAAAACAGAAATGCTTTATTTATGTTGCCTGAAGGTCCTAGGAAAGGACAGGCAACATCAAAATTCACTATTGCTGAATGGATTCGGCAGGTAATTATTCAAGCTTATGGCTTGAAGAAAAAGGTTCCACCTTTTTAGGTCAAAGCGCACTCCACCAGGGCTGTTAGTGCTTTGTGGGCAATGCATCACTAAGCCTCCATGGCTCAAATCTGCAAGGCTGCAACCTGGTCTTCAGTCCATACATTCACCAGATTCTATCAGATGGATGTAAGAAGGCATGAGGATATCGCCTTTGGGCACAGTGTGCTGCAGGCAGCAGTATAGGTCCTCAGGTCTGATTGCACCCTACTTTTTTTGTGTCCCCTTCCCTCAGGTGGCATTGCTCTGGGCATCCCATACAGTTATTACTGTGGCTCTGTGTCCCGTGATGTACAATAAAGGAAATAGGATTTTTATGACAGCTTACCTGTAAAATCCTTTTCTTGGAGTACATCACGGGACACAGAGGTCCCTCCCCTCTTTCTGGTTACACGTGTATTGCTTTGCTACAAAACTGAGGTACTCCCGGTAAGAGGAGGGGTTATATGAGGAACTGAACTTCCTGTTTAGTGTGTGCCAGTGTCCATCACCTGAAGGTGCCATATAACCCATACAGTTATTAATGTGGCTCTGTGTCCCGTGATGTACTCCAAGAAAAGGATTTTAAAGGTAAGCTGTTATAAAAATCCTATTTTTTTTTTTACCTTAAAGTGAAATTAAAGGCAATCATTTTTAAAAAAATGACAAACATGTTATACTTACCTGCTCTGCGTAATGGTTTTGCAAGAGCAGCCCCAATCTTCCTCTTCTTGGGTCCCCCACTGGCGCTCCTGACCTCTCCCTCCTGCCGAGTGCCTCCAAGCAAGCAGCTTGCTATGTGGTCACCCAAGCAGGTGTGCTACCTAGCCGCTGCTCTGCGTGTCCATTCATACACAGATTTGCGGCTCGACCTGTCCTTCTCTCTCTCCTTATTGGCTCACTGGCTGTGATTGACAGCAGGGGGAGCCAATGGCTCCTGCTGTTGTCTCAGCCAGTGAGGAGGGAGAGTACCCAGAGAGCCGAGGTTCTCATGCACATCGCTGGATCGAGATGGGGCACAGGTAAGTATTAGGAGAGGCTGCTGCACACAGAAGCACATAAGGTGTTTTACCTTCATGCATAGAATGCATGAAGGTAAAAAGCCTTGAGCTTTTAGAACCACTTTAATGTGGAGAATGCAATAAAGTAAAAACCTCCAGTCTTTAGAACCACTTTAAACTGCACTGCTCTAGGCTGGCATAGTGGAGTAACAGCCACACATCTCAGAACAAGTGTCCTTCCCCAGACTTGTACAGAAGAGGAAGAAGGGGGTAGCCAGGCTAGCTCTGCTACTGTGTAATGGTTACTGGGTGTAGTAGGTCTAAAGCTGGCCATACATGGTAATTTTTTTCAGTGAGCTTGAGACTCCTCGATCCGCACCGCTGTCAAAATACGCTTATCAGTATCTATAGCTGAATGGCTGCAACTGCTGATCGAGAAAAACATTCCAACATGTCCTTTCATCAGAAGTCAGTCAAACGTTCAACTGATGAGAAGTGATGGCCATTGATCGAAATCTGTCCGGTCTATGCTGAACCAGCCAAATTTCGATATTTGGATTGTCTAGTCATATATAGAAACACTGCGCAACTGTTGTCACAGGAAAGTGAAGGTAAGAGTAGAAGAGGAGGTTGTTAGTACAATGTCTGTGTGGTTGGATATCTATTTTTTACTGTCTATAAGTAATTTATGCTTACATAGGAATACAAATAAAAGTTTCATTTACATATCTCATTTCAAAAATACATTCCAAGAAAGATAATGTAAAGGTTATGGGAGAGAGAGAAGTTAGATAATTGAAATCCATCTCTGATTTAATTGTGTTGGCATATTGAAGGGAGATAAAAGGGCATAGCTTAATTCCAATGTATATGACAGTTGGACAAGAGTACCTTTGCTGAATTTCTACATGTTGCTATGAAAACTATATGCTGTTTTACGGTTCCAAATATTCCATTCCTGCTGTACAAAGTAGATCCACTAGAATGGCATGTATTAGCAAAGGTATTATTTAATTTGTGTCATATTTCCTATTAGCCTTCATGTGGTTCTGCTTTGATATTATTTCTGTTTTTTTTTCCACTGTATGTATAGCACATTGCCGGTAAATGACAGCTCAGAAATGGCTTCTTCCTGCCTGCCAGGAAAAGTACGCATTTGGTTGTTTAGAAGATTGATATGTCAGAGCTTTTGTCTTGAATACCATTGTATATCAAAGCTTCAAACTGTGTCATAGGCTATCGATATATATTTCGAAAGTTTTGTGCAAAAAACAAAATAGCATTAAATTGAATACTGGTGCCTGAAGACCACTAGTTTGATTAAATAAATCAAATCCTTTTTCTTCATGTAGCTACACTAATGTAGCTGTCCATGTATGGCCCATAAAACATTATTTTGCTCTCGTCATGAACACAAAAGTGAAGATATATAAGACCTTACTATTTATTTTTTTTTTTTCTTATTTAATGACTTATTTGTTCCTTCGAGTCCCTAGAATGTGTTTCCAATCTCATTTCTTGTATTATATGCTGGGAATTCAGACTGAAAATTGAGTTGGCATGCTCATACTCTGAGAAAATGTAAGGCACAACAAATAAAGAGATCATACTTAATAAGACTGCATATGGTTTAACCACTTTTATTACTGCCTAGCGCAATGCAATCTACTGCTTATTTCTATGATTGATATTCACACCAGTTGCAGAACTGTTGTAGTAGTATCACATGTAGCCTCTGAGGGTATGCACGCTACATGAATGTCAGTACATATTAGCACTAGAGTTGGGCAAACAGTTTGGCCAATTTGCAGGGCAATCAGCGGGTGTTTGCCCCACTGAGCGTCCTGCAATGCACTGTGCACTGCATGGTGCATTCTAAGCCCTGATTGGGCAAAGCTTTGCCCAATCAGGGCACAGTGAATAAGAATGAGTCATCAACTGTCAATGGGCTTCCCTTGCTGACAGATGAATAAGGAAAAACATTTCCGGCAATAAAAAAGTGAAGAAAAAAACAGCGTGGGGGTCCCCCCAATCCCTCCCAGGCCCTTCGGGTCTGGCATGGATTTTAAGAGGAACCTCATGCCAACATTTTTTTTAAAAATGGGGTCCGGATACTGCCCTGGGGGACATGTATCAATGCAAAAAAAAAAAAGATTATTTTTTCAGGAGTAGTGATTTTAATGATCCTTAAAGTGAAACAATAAAAATGAAAAATTCCTTTAAATACAGTGCCTGGGGGTCCCCTTAGTATGCCTGTAAAGTGGCACATCTGTACCATGGATAGAACCTACTGCAGCAAAACTGACATTTCTAAAAAAAAAATGAATGAAATGACATTTAAATTGCTGGCATTACAATACCACTGCCGGCAATAGAAAAATGTTAAACAAAAACCGGCATTGGGGGGTTTTAAGGGGAACCCCATACCAAAATTAAAAAAAGAATGTGGGGTCCCCCCCAAATACCAAACCCTTATCTGAGCATGCAGCCCAGCAGGCCAGGAAAGGGGGGCGAGCAAGCGCCCCCTCCTCCTGAACCATACCAGGCTACATGCCCTCAACATGAGGGGCGCTTTGGGGCGGGGGGGCTCTTCATGACAACTCTGGGCGGTGGTTGTTGGGGTCTGCCGATGGTGGGCTTATCAGAATCTGGAAGCCCCTTTAACAAAGGGGCCCCTAGATCCCATCCCCATGTGAATGAGTATGGGGGGGTCATATTACCCCTACCCATTCACCAAAAAAGTGTAAATTCCTTTATTAAAAAATTTAAAAAAATGACCCTCATGTAGATCCATCGTCAATCACAAAACCAGTGCATGCTGGGTCGGTGATGTCACAAGGGGGCGGTGTCACCAGATGATGTCACCAGGTGGCCCGCCCCTTACCTTTATAAGAACTGTCAAATGGCAAGCCAGGCATTCGGAGGTTTGCCTTAGCTGACAGCTGAGTGTTTTTTTTTGTTTTTTTTTTTTCGGGTCCGGTGGTTGTGGCGTGATTGATGATAGATCTACATCAGAGGACACTGCGTTTTTATTTTTAATAAAGGGTTTGTCAAAAACGGTCTTCTGTTTTTACCCCATACTTATTCACATGGGGGGTGGGATCAAGCCCTTCCAGATTCTGATAAGCCCCCTGCCAGCAGATTCCCACAATCACTGCCCAGGGTTATTGGAAAGAGGCCCTTGTCCCCACCATGGGGACAAGGTGCTTTGGGCTCTGCCCCCCCGCCCCAAAGCACCCCCCATGTTGATGGCACGTGACCTGGTATGGTTCAGGAGGGGAGAAGGGCACCTGCTCGCCCCCTCCTTTCCTGACCTGCCAGGCTGCATATTTAGATAGGGGTCTGGTATAGATTTTGGGGGGGGGGGTCCCACGCCTTTTTTTTATTTTGGCATGAGGTTCCCCTTAAAATCCATTCCAGACCTAAAGGGCCTGGTATGGATTGGGGGGAGGCCCCCCATGCTGTTTTATTTAACATTTTTATTTTGCCAGCAATAGTATTGTATTGCTGGAAATTTAAATGTCATTTCATTCATTTTTCTTTTCTTTAGAAATGTAAGTTTTGCTGCAGTAGGTTCTATCCACGGTACAGATGCTCCACTTAACAGGCAGACCCCCAAGGTTCTATATTTCAGCAATCTTTTTATTTTTAATGTTTCACTTTAGGCATCATTAAAATCACTGCTCCTGGAAAAAAAACAATCTTTAAAAAAAAAAAATTGCATTGATACATGTCCCCTAGAGCAGTACCCAGACCACCATACCCTTTTTATAGCCAATAACTTGCATTTAAGCCTTCAAAATGGGGACTTTTGACTTTTCAAGTTTGGGTCCCATAGATTTGAATAGGGTTCGCCATTCTGGTCAGAATTTTTCCTCTGTTTCGGGAGTTCTGGTGTGAACTGAACAGAGGGTTGTTCTGCCCACCTCTAATTATCACTGCCAACATATTTCTATAATAAAATATTTATTTAGATACAGTAGTAGTTGGAATTTTGACACAAAATATGCTGTAATAGTCCTTCGTAGGCCTGGCAATAGTTAATCTACAGCTGCAGACCAACATTCAATGGTCCATTGTACAAACTAAATATACTTATCCTTCTATTAAATGGACAAATAAAACAGTTGTAGATTATAATTAGAGGATACTGAGCAGTAGATAAAACAGTAAAAGAAGATCTTAACCAAAGCTAAGAACTACATCTTCCTATGCTCACGTACATGTGCTCACTTATTTGTTAACCCATTGCTTTAGCAAATTCAAGGACATTTTAAACAGTGGGCATGTTTTTGTATCATGTTAGATACAAAATTTATATTTTTTGGTATTATACCCAAAACCAAAAATTTTACATATTGTAACTTACCAATCGTTAGATGTGGTAGCTGCATTTCTTTTTGTAGTCCTCTTTTGTGGGGAGGAGATTATGAGAAATGACCTTCCCCAAACAGGATTAAACACAAAACCTGTTGGTAAATAAGAAAACCAGAACTAAGTGGAAGAGTGGGTTTGATAATATAGATGGCAGTGCCTCCACCCAGGACAGGGCCTCTGTGGACAGAGGGTATTTCCTGTCTGGGAAATTAACCTGTAATCTAATCAAAGTAATTTGGAGCAGAGGAACTACTGCAACCCACATATATTAATCATCAGTATATAGATGCACACCTATATGGAAAAAATACAAGTTTTATATAAGAACAGATTAATAATAGTACATACATCCAACAAGAGTCCGGGTGAAATTGTATATATAAATAAACATACCTTCAGATAAATGTTGCAGCAAAGTCCAATTGGGGCAGGGGCCCCAAGGATGATCACAATGAAACATCTGTCTTTATGTTAGTGACCTGAAGAAACTATCAGTGGCAATGGGGAGATCCCCTGTTTTCCAACCAGCCTGGAACACAGCTTCCCACATGTAGAAACTATGGTGTGGCACTGGAACTCAGAGTCAGCCTATCTGTTCTGCACTTTATTCTCTCCCTAGTAGTTTCATGCAACCAGACCCAGTGGTGTATTTTGGTTTTGTGCTGCCCTAGCCAAGACTAAAATTCCCACTCCCATCTAAATTTATCCCACCCTTCTTGTCTCAGGGTCTGATGAGGAAGCTGCAGCTATTCACAGTGAACAGCTGCAGCTTCCCCATCAGACACTGAGACATTATTCTGATGATAGCACAAGGTAAGCAGGGCAGAGGATGAGGTGGCACTGATAGGCAGCACTGAAGCAAACTGATAGGTGGCACTGATGGGCAATGTTGGGGCTGTACTGATAATCAGGGGGCGCGGTTCTGGGGGGACGTCAATAGATGCCCTCCCAGAACTGGATGACAGCACTGTAGGCCAATAGCGTGGTCGCCTGGGGGGCAGCTCTGCCACCCCCCCTTAAAAACGCTGCCCAAGGCTGCCGCCTTGTTTGCCTTTGCGTTAGATATACGCCCCTGACCAGACCTACCAGAAGTGGCCATTGGATACCTAACCTTGCTTTAGTCTATGCTTGTTATCAAGCCCTAATCTAAAATTAGCTATAGAATCTCAGACCAGAAGAGACAGGGTTAACTAAAATAACATAAACTGTATGTAAACTCTATTGCAATAAACAGGTTCACCTACTAATATACTTGAAGTTGACAACTACATACATAAAGTAGCATACCTAGCTATCTGCCACTGTGCGTGTGAGAAAATAACAATAGGACATACAGTAGATACTCTGTCAGTCACAAAGATTTAGAAACACACTCAAGAAGCTATGGGCAGCTTCTCTCTCTCTCTCTCTCTCTCTCTCTCTCTCTCTCTCTCTCTCTCTCTCTCTCTCTCTCTCTCTCTCTCATATAAGTAAATAAAAGCTGACCATTGTAAGCACCCTCTAACTGCTGCATCTGCAGGACAGCTTGTTCTGTTAAAAAACATCAAACTCACTGGCAGGATTACCAAGTGAAAATAAAGGAAAGAATGCCTTAAAAAGAAAACTAATTCAGCCATCACATCTAGGAATTGGTAAACTGAAATATAATAAATGTTTACTTTTGGATTTAATATCGCTTTAAACTTTTTTTTATAAAGCTGTGAAAAGAAAGCAAATAATGCAAAAGGGAAACATATTCAGAAAATTGGCAAATAAATAAAGCAAATAATTGGACAGTTCCTATTTAATATCTAACTATACACAGTGTCCACTAAGGCCTGATTCACACCTATGCATTTTTAGTGCTTTTTGCATTTTGCAGATTTGCACTACAGAACGTGTTCCATAGGAAACCATGTGAAATGGACTGTAGTGCAAATCTGCAAAATGCAAAAAGCACTAAAACTGCATAGGTGTGAATCCAGCCTAATGGTGCATCTTTCAGGTTTCATCATAGAGTCTTTGGTTAAATCCTTTTACTAATACTCTTATGCTCATCATGAAAACCTGTTAGTTTTACTTTAGGGCTAAGGCTGAAAAATATAGTGGAGTAGAGTAAAGGCCATAAATAATAATGCATCTGATTTTTTTTTTTTTTAATAACTTTGTTAACTTGGTCATTAATGTTATTGTAACATCAGTTCTCTGTTTCCTAATTCATTTTACCCTTTTTTCTTCTTACTGAGAGCTATAAAGAACTCTTACCACAACTGACCCTCTTGTTAACGAGTCTGTTATTTGTAGAATATCCAAAATTGTTTCTGACACATAAAGTAATGTCTTGCTTTTGACGGAAATTTGCGGGGACAGAGAATAATTTATTTCTGTGCAGATATTTAAGGAAACATTGGGGAAATGTCAGCAATCTAGAATGAAGCGTAAAAGAGGTGGTGTTGGCAATAAACAATTCTTTTACAGAGAAAAAATCTCTACGTATTACAATACTCTGAATAGTAAAATGAATTCGCTTAAATGGTAGTTGCATTTTAGTTTGAAAAATTAATTATTGCGTCCTCCTTCTCCTGACCTCTCCAGCAAAACAGGTTTGTAGCAAGTAGAGCCTTAGATCTACAGAAATCACCTATTTACCACCCAGCTTGCCTTAGGTGAGTGCAAAGTGTTCCAGCTCATCTACTTCCAGTGTATTCATGTGCCAAGCTGCAGATGACATCTGGCCAGACTAACTACTATGCGCCTTGGTCATAACCCATCTCCAGGTTAGGACATACAATTTTTTTTAATGGAGCTACACAGCACATGACCTGGAAAGCACTACACCGGCTTCAGGCAGGGCAGCTAGTGAATGAGAGAAATAAGGTATTAAAGGTACAGTAGGCTACCAACTTTCCTGCTACAGAGGTTAGGGCAGAAGGACAATTTTTTTTTTTTTTGTAATCTTTGTTTTATTTTATACATTAAAAAGAACATACAAACATATGGTCTATGGTCGGTCTTACCACATTACAGTGCGTTTCTTACAGTGCAGACCTAGATGTTTTTGGCAAAAACAAATTATCGAACAGATCACAGAACAAATTATAAAACAGAGGGGTAAGGGAAGGGGGGGGAGGGGGTGAGGGATTAAAACATCTCCAAACTGTATTACACTGTTAAACAGTCATAATGAGTCCCAGAGGGGGTCCTGCCACAGCAGCTTTGGCCGGACCCATCTTTTTTAGCCCTCCATTCTGATACCGGAGGGGGGGTCTCATCCCTGCTTTAAGGCCCCTGAGATGCCCACTGGGCGGGTCCCTCGGGAGGGGGGCCACAGGCCTCCAACTAACCTCCACCAAGAGGGGCACGAGCATCCCTTGGGGCCAATGCATTCAAAAGGTGCCTGTGTTACCAGGCGGAGCCCCTATCCAATACGTCTACACCAGTAACGACTTTGTAACATTTAATAAGGGAGATACACAACTTGCCTTTAATCACCAGTGACGCATAGCATCTCATATGAACCTTCATCTACAGACCTTGTGAACCATGCATAAGGAAAGAAAAAGTTTACACCTTGTGCAACCAATAGGGTAGTGAGACATGCCATTCAGGTACACACGTCACCATACACAGGCCTCCCAGAAGGACAATTTTAAGTATACCTAAAGACAAAATGTATTTTATATTTGGATAGAACCACTGTCAGAATCTTTTTTATTGTTCTAGAAAAGTAAGGGTAGATCCAAAATTTAGAGTTGCCACCAGAACAGGAATGGAAGGGAATTCTTCCAATGGAGACACTTGTTCTCATGACAGCTGTGTAAAAGCGGATTTCCCCCCACATTAGGAAGATAACCCTTTAACTTTTGTTGAGCCTAAGAGGGAGTGAAGCAAAGTCTTCCTAATGAGACACAGATAGCAAAAGCAGTTTTTCTTTAGATATACTGTGGTTTTTCGTATCCTTTAATATTAATCAATGAGTAGGGTAAATAACAAGGCTTTTTTTTCCTCCTTGGTGAATTAGTAGTTACCAATCAAAGGTTATAATATGCCAAAATGGGTTATTTTGCAACATGAAGAAGTGTCAGAAACCATGAAATCAGGCCGAGACAGAAGTACAGTTAAATCGCACTTGTTTAATAATAAAAGTAAAAAGAACAAACGTAGTAAAAACATAGCCAAAGTTCAGTAACCGAAACAGATAATCAGCCAAGCTAGAAGTCTGGGATCAATTTAGTGGGACAACGAGCAGGATCTGGAGCCAGAAGGGATGTCAGCAAAGCTAGTCTTGAACAGGATCACAGGAGATAGTTTCTGTGATGTGACCAAGGTGAAGGCAGAGCTCCTCTGCACTGGATGGCTTAAGTAGGCAGGACTGATGTGCAGGATCTCATAAACAGCTGAGTAACTGTGGAGAGATAGGAGCTGGCAATTAGCTGATAGCTAAGCAGCCAGCTCAGAGAAGGAAGGGCTGAGCCCAGCCCTGACAAGAAGTGCTTCCATATAGAAATATTTCACATAGTATTGGTTCTCAAAGCCTTACTCCAGTTTTTGCAAGTTATGGACAGAATGGGGAAGGATTAGAAGCTTGTTGTCAAGTTTTTTGCTGTCTGAAGGCCTTTGAGAAGGTTTTTCTTTACTTCCTCCCTCCATCTCCAGAACAGGATGTGGGGAGTTGGGAAATATTCCCACTAGAAGCCCACAAAAAAACAAATTTTTATTAGATTATGGAAGGCTTACAATTTAAAAATTAACTTGTTATTACTGTTTGTGTTGCAACTGAGGAGTTTTTGTTCTCACATCCTACCCAATTATACTTAATGTTTATGCTGGTGTTTATTAGTTTATGCTGGTGTATTTAGGACAGAAAGTTAGGGAAATCTCCCCACCAGGGAAACAGAATAAAGACCTTTCCCTCTCTATCCAAAGCCAAAAAGGTTATGCAAGAGTTACTTTTTTGTCATGATTGCATGTAATTTTTTTCATGTGAATGTTTATGAAAACATAACACTGCACACAAAGTTGCCATTCATGTTATTCAAATGCTGGCTTTAATCCTGTCCATATTGTCACCTGAATTGACCCCAAGAGAAGAAACATCTCTAATACTAACGTATAAAACTTTTTTTCTTATTTATTGCAAGTTATATAGTGTTGTGATAAAATAACATACTGTTGTATGCTTTGTACTTTTAGCATGCAATAAGTGTTGTTGTAGCTTGGAGAATCAGGTCCATTGTCAAGTGATATTAAAGGCTTTCTTAAAAAAAAAAAAAATAAATAAAAAACGTCATGCTTACTTGCTCTGTGCTGAATGGCAGGTGTCACCAGCACTAAATTGTGGTCATATATGGCTGTAAAGAAAATCACATGTGGTACAGTGGGAACTGAACCCAGTGCAGCTGGAAACCGACCATAACTGGAAGATACCAGCGCTCAATAGGTTAAAATGAAGGAAAGTTTCTCAATAGCAGTGATGCAATAATATGAACAGTTTATTTGATAACTTTGGGTGGAAGGCCACACAGAGGGACACACCCATACACCTTTTTTAGATCCATTAGTTATACACACAACATTCAGACCCAAATCTACCTATAGAAACCTATTATCAGGCGGTTTACAAAGATTTTCTAGCACTCTGTGCGATAGCTCCACTACAAATAGAAACCACAACCTAACAAGGGCAGAAAGCCAGGCCCTTAAAGATCTGACAGCCAACACGGAGATCACCGTTAGACAAGCAGATAAGGGTGGCAGTTTTGTGGTACAGAATAGACTATTTGAAATAGGCGAGTCGGCTACTAGTTTACACTAACATTTACCTCAAATTGCCTACCGATCCCCTCCCTGGATATCAAGTAGAACTGAAGAGTCTGATATATGAGGCCTGGGAAAACGGAGTGCTTAACAAAAAAAGGAGACAATTTTTGCTTCCAACCGAGTGTAGCACACCGTATTTCTACCATCTACCGAAAGTACATAAATCCCTGACAGATCCCCCCAGGAAGACTAATAGTGGCCTGTACAAATAGCTTCACCAATGGCCTATCTGTCTACATTATTTTTTTTTCTACAACCTTTAGTTTCCCAACTTCCATTATATATTGGAGATTCAGGTCAAGTTATTGAAGTTCTCCAACACTACTCTTGGGAAGATGGATACATGTGGGCATCTCTTGATGTTGCCTCCTTGTATACATTAATACCCCACGAGGTAGGCCTGATGGCCATACAACACTTCCGTACTCCACATGGAGACATCAATTTCCTACAAATCTGATTTCCTGGTTAAATCCACTGAGTTTTGTTTAAGACACAATTACTTTACGTTTCTCAACAAGTTTTATTTACTATGCAGGGGCACAGCCATGGGGGCAAATTTTGGGGATACATCTGGGCCAACAACCTGTTTGCCGAGCACATTGTGTTCTTTGGCAGATATATCAATGATAGTCTGCTCATCTGGAGTGGAGGTCCAGATGTGTTCCCCTCCTTTGTGGCACATTGCGATGCCAACCCTGTTGGCTTGTCTTTTACGTATGTATTGGACTCCAGGGAGTCAGTGTTTTTAGATTTGGTGTTAACCCCCGACCAGGGTGGTGTCCTTACCAAAAATCATGTGAAGCTGACCAGCGGGAATTTTTACCTCCATTTAACAGCTGCCATCACCCTACATGGAAACAGAACATTCCCAGTGGACAGTTTAACAGACTAAGGAGAAACTGCTCAAAAAGGGACAAATATGTCATATAGGGTGGCTCTATGAAATTTGAAGAAAAGGGCTATCCATGGAAACTAGTTCAAGAGGCTTTCATGTCACACATGAACCCCCTCCCCAAGAAGAAAAGACCAATCTAGGATAATGACAACCATACAGTCAGATTCATGTCAACCTTCAATGATCAATTTAGATCAGTTTCGAGAATAATTAAAAAACACTACAACATACTTTTACTAGACCAGCGTCTAGCCCCCAGAAGTTCTGCAAAAATGTTTATGAAAAACATACTAGCACCAAGTAAAATGGTAACCCAGATCACTAGATCCCCCCTTGACATTAGAACGTACTTCGACAACAGGACAGGCATTTTTCTGTGCAAAAAAAGAGGATGCCTGACCTGTCAATTTATCACCCATGGCACCAACAGAATCACCACCAATAAAGTCAAAACTTTCTCAATCAAACAGTTCATCACTAGGGATGGGCAAACGGTTCGCCCAAGCATAAGTTCGGGCCGAACTTTGGTTGTTTGGACATTTGACGGACAACAAATATTATGCGGTGTTCGCGGCAAATTCGAAAGCCACGGAACATCGTTAAAGTCTATGGGACACTAACATGATAAACCAAAAGTGCTAATTTTAAAGGCTTATATGCAAGGTATTGTCATAAAAAGTGTTTGGGGACCCGTGTCCTGCCCTAGGGGACATGTATCAATACAAAAAAAGGTTTAAAAAACTGCGGTTTCTTCAAGAGCAGTGATTTTAATAATACTTAAAGTGAAACAATAAAAATGAAATATTCCTTTAAATATCGTGCCTGGGGTGTCTATGGTATGCCTGTAAAGTGGCGCAGTTTTCCCCGTGCTTAGAATAGTACCACAGCAAAATGATATTTCTAAAGGAAAAAAGTGATTTAAAACTGATCGCGGCTTTAATGTATTGTCGGCTCCCTTCAATATAGATGAAGCTAATTGAAAAAAAAAACTGCATGGGCCCCCCCCTCCAGTTCCGACCCTTTGGGTCTGGTATGAATATCAAAGTATGAACCAAATTTTTTTCTTAAATTGCGTGGGGGTTCCCCCAAAATCCATACTAGGCCCTTCAGGTCTGGTATGGATGTTAAGGGGAACCCTGCACCAATTTTTTTTAAATGACATAGGGGTCCCCCCAAAATCCATACCAGACCCTGAAATGGTATGGATTTTAAGGGGAACCCTGCGCCAAAATAAAAAAAAATGCCGTAGGGCCCCCCAAAATCCATACCAGGCCGCAGGAAAAGAGGGGGTGATGAGAGAGCACCCCCCGAACCGTACCAGGACACATGCCCTCAACATGGGGTCCCCCCAAAGCACCTTGCTGCCCCCCCATGTGAATTGTTAGCAGGTACATTGTACCCCTACCAATTCACAAAAAAAGTTTCAAAAATAGTAAAAATGACAGGAGACACTTTGGGACAAGTAAATACATCTCATGCCGCCCGACGAACCGAAAAAAGGGAAAAAAACAGCTCTGCTTCCATGGGAGGCTCCCACACACTGCACATTTCATCTCGATAACAACTGTTATATAGCTGAGGGCAGGGCCGTCCGATGACGTAAATGGGTGACCCCGCCCCCCACTGACACCACGTGACATAAGAGGAAGGCAGAGCCACCCGTTTATGTCACCGAGTGGCCCCGCCCTCATCTATATAAGTCATATAACAGCTGTCAAAGGGAGAAGTATGCAGTGTATGGGAGCCTCCCATGGAGGCGGAGCTGTTGCATTTTTTTTCCTTTTTTCGGTTAGTTGGGTGGCATGAGATGGATTTACATTGTGGGACATTTTTATTTTTTAATAAAGGACTTGTCCCAAAGTGTTTCCTGTCATTTTTACTATTTTTGACACTTTTTTCGTGAATTAGTAGGGGTACAATGTACCTGTTACCAATTCACATGGGGGGCGGGATCTGGGGGTCTCCTTGTTAAAGGGGGCTTGCAGATTCCGATAAGCCCCCCGCCCACAGACCCCCACAACCACCGGGCAAGGGTTGTGGGGATGAGGTCCCACAACCCTTGCCCCCATGTTGAGGGCATGTGGCCTGGTACAGATCAGGAGGGGGGTGTTCTCTCATCCCCCCTCTTTTCCTGCGGCCTGCCAGGTTGCGTGCCCAGATAAGGGTCTGGTATGGATTTTGGGGGGACTACTACGCCATTTTTTTTATTTTGGCACAGGGTTCCCTTCAAAATCCATACCAGACCTGAAGGTCTGGTAATGGACTGGGGGGGGCATGCTTTTTTTTTTCAATGAGTTTTATCTATATTGCCTTCCGGGACCTGACAATACATTACAGTCGCAATCAGTTTTAAATTACTTTTTTTTCTTTAGAAATGTCATTTTGCTGTGGTATTGTTCTAAACACAGGAAAACTGTGCCACTTTACAGGCATACTAGAGACACCCCCCCAGGCACGATATTTAAAATAATATTTTATTTTTATTGTTTCACTTTAAGCATTATTAAAATCACTGTTCCTGAAAAAACTTCCTTTTTTTCCTCCCCTCCTTCTTTCTCTTTCCATACCCCCTTACCCCCCTTTCTTTCCAACACCCCCCCTCCCACTTGATAGCCTGTGGCTCAATCATCCATCAACGTCTGTTGCATATACATTCGATCATTCATTACCATTTAGAACACATACACAGAGTTATACTTTATATTTTTTATTGTTATGCTGCTGTTTTATGTCATTTATTTATTTATTCAATTCTTCTCTTTTTTTTTTTGTATTTCTTATTTATCATACACTTAATACATATATTTGTTTTAATAACAAAAGGAAGGAATCCGCCCTGCCTCACTCCTCCTATCTCAGCGCTATGTAATATCAGGTATAAATAACAAAAAAGGGGTTAAAATCTGTGAGATATAGAATTGACATAAATGAGATATCGCTCAGCAGCCACTTAACATAAGTAAAATATATAGAAAAATAGATAGATATAAAATTATCTATTTAGAGATAATTCTGAAAAGACCACTCAGCAAATTTGATGCTTATATAGATGTACATAGATATATGCGGAAGCTCAGCATTAAAAAACACTTTCTAAACAAAAATTCAAACCCAGTCAGTATGAGCGGTAGTTCATCACTGGCGATTGACAGCGGTTTGAAAAATAAGTCCTTATTCAACCCTCCAAATAATGGTTCTCACCATCTGGAGGTTTTTAAAAACTTAGTCTTGCGAGATCTTAATCAGTTGAAACCCAAAAAGAAGGTTAATCTGAGGTATATTCAGGAAGGGATTGAGTTACTGGAGGTCAGGAAAGATATAATTATCAGACCCGCGGATAAGGGAGGGGGTGGTTATTATGTCTAAAGAGTATTACACTGCCCAGTTAGAAGAACTGTTGTCTGATAAGGACACTTACGGAAAATTGGATAGGGATCCAACATCCCAATATAGAGCAGAATTAGAAGCTCTGATAGATTTTGGGTACCGGTCGCATGTCCTCACTATTAAAGAAAAAAGATTTCTTTGTCCCAGTAGCAGTCGTATACCAACCATCTATACCCTCCCTAAAATCCATAAGGACCCAGTTAATCCCCCACCCCGGCCCATAGTTAATGGGATAGACTCAGTCACTTCATGATTAGGCCAATACTTGAATACGTTCCTTCAAAAAAGTGTGGTCACAACGAAAGCATATTTGAAGGACACCAAGAGTCTACTACAAGAAATCAACCTTACTGGTAAAGATGAAGTGTTTTTGGTCACATCTGATGTGACCAGTTTATACACTATCATTCAACACGAGGATGCCTTGTTGGCCCTCAACTGGGCACTCAGGAAGAGGGATGATCTTCCGTTTAGACAGAAAGTCTTTCTAAGAAATGCGTTAGACTTCTGTCTTTTGCATAAGTACTTCTGGTTTGGCCATAACTTCTTCACCCAAAAGAGGGGGGTTGCAATGGGCATGAAATTTGCACCCAGCATAGCCAACCTCTTTATGGGTGAATGGGAGGATAAAGAGGTCTTTAGGGATAGGAGACCAGAGCTCCTTTACTACAGACGCTACATAGATGATCTGTTACTAGTGTGGGTTGGTTCAGAATCCACACTTAAAGATTATATGGACCATTTGAATGATACTGCGCATAACATCAGACTCACAAGCCAGTGGAGCACTGAACAAATAAATTTCTTGGATGTTAATATCTTCAGAGTAGATGACATGTTACAAACAAAAGTGTTTTTCAAACCTACGGATAGAAACAGTTTTCTCCCTAGGCACAGTTCTCATCATCCACTGTGGCTTAGAAATGTGCCTAAGGGCCAAATCACGAGAGTCAGGAGGAATTGCTCTTCGCTTGAGGACTTTGACCAACAAGCAATGGTATTAAAAAACAGGTTAGTTGAAAAAGGATATAAATCCCAACAGCTAGACTCTATTGTTAAGGAAATAAGAGCTCTACCTCGTGAACATTGCCTAAGGGATATAAACATTGTGTAAACAAATCTAAATCATGAATGGAGCTTTATATACTCCTTTCATTCACAATTTAGAGAGGTGGAGAATATATTCCACAAACATTGGCATGTACTTTGTCTTGATAGAACTTTGTCAGGTGTTCTACCTGACAAACCAAAGTTTATCAATCGTAAAGCTCTTATTGTTAAAAAAGTAATAGATCCCCCCAGTCAGAATGCAACCTTTTGGGATCAGAATGGATTTTTCGCATGTAGGAAATGTAAAGCCTGTAGGGAGGTGTCCAGGCCTATGAGGAAAATAGAGAAGTTCACCTCAACCTCGAATAACAGGGAATTTGTAATTAAGCAGTTCATTACATGCAATACATCGCATGTAGTATATGACTTACGTTGCCCTTGCGGGTTAATGCACATAGAGCGAACCAAGCGTCTCCTAAAAATCAGAATTGCAGAACATGTGCATAACATCTCTATTGGTTTCAAGGATCACAATGTATCCCTTCATTTTAAGCAACAACATGAGCAAGACCCATCGGGTCTTACATTTTGGGGAATCGATTACATTAAACCATCATGGAGGGGAGGTAATACTGTAAGGGAATTATCTAAGAAGGAAACTCAATAGATATTTCTAACTGATATGCTTAGCCCGAAAGGGTTAAATATAGAACTTGATATAAACTGTTTCATAAGTGACTATTAGATCTATTTTTGACCATGACTGTTTAGCCCTTTAATCTTTTCCTCGATGGTTAGACATGCGTTATTTACATAAGATTTTAATTCCTGTAAAATTAATTTTCTTATTTATCCAATGTTGTTGTAGAAAAAACTGTAACGCCCCCTAATTAGAGGTGGGGGGTTTTACTTTTCCTCTTTTTATATGTAATTTAGTTTAATGGCAGGTAATTTAGATTAGCTTCCTGACTACACCAATTTTGTTGTCATGGCCCTTCATAGTATTTTGATTGTGTTTTTTTTTATATTTTGTTATGTTGTTTTAATGTTAGGTTGCCTCTACCGTCTATTGCTTTGCACCATTAAATGGCCAAAGGGGAGGTGTTTAATTATTAGAATTAATGCTAGGACAGTTCTTATCATTTTTTAACGGTATTCTTTTGTGAATGATTGTCCTTATACTAAGGTTTTTATTCATTATGTTTTTATATGTCATATATGAATTTTGGGACATTTGCTAATGAAGGTTTGGGTCTGTAGCTCAATGTCGGTTGGATTATAACTGTGAACTCACCAGGGATGCACTCGCCAAATAGACTCGGTAATGCACCTTTAGTAAATAATGTTGTGGGCGGAGTATGGGCTAATCCCCACCGCTCGTCCCATAGATAAATAATGGACGCTGCGCCGTGGGACCACGCTCTTTGAAATAGTCGTGATGACGAAACGGATCAGGGCATGACCCCATGGCGACCGGAACTATGTCACGACGCTGTGCGCTCCAAGCCCTATGTTACCTAACCGGAAGGAGGAAGTTTTGTACGCTGTGAATAGTACGATCTGTGTTCCAGCACATACCTCGCTCCCGTGGCCCCAGGGAAAGTTAAAAATGTAAGCTTACAATCCTAATCGACTTTGAGCTACATTGACAACATTAGACCGCAAATAAATTTTGCCAACATTAGATTGCAAATAAATTTTTGAAAACGGTATTGGACTATGTGGAGTCTCTTTTACACATGTGGATCTTGGTGGCGGCTCTAACATTTACCTATGGGGATTCCAGGAGTGACCAGACCATAGGAAGCTGTTAAAGGCCTGTTAACCCCCGGGTTCTGGTAAGTTGGAACCCCTTGTGGGGGTGTGTGGAGCACAAGGTGTTAAATCGCATGGTGAATGGTGCACTCATCAAACCTGCTGCACACACTCTATTTATCCACTTAGAGACTCTATGTCCACTGTATTATACTTTGCTTTGCTCAAGCCTTTTTTATGTACACAGCAGAGACATTGTATTTACCTGTCAGTCGGTATAAGCCTTACTGAGAAGAGTGCCACTTTGATGTTTTTGATTATTTCTCTTTTAGAGTTATAATTTTATATCTATCTATTTTATATATTTGTTTTAATATATTTTTATTTTTTTTGCTGTAAATATGACAAATTTATTATTGTACATTTTAATTGCCCTTTATCCTTTATCCTGGTCAATATAATTTTTGTACTGGTGATAATAAGGGTTAATAGTCCATTTCTGAGTATTACTGAAATGTATAGTTATTCCTGCGCTACCATGTAAACGAAGGGTAATTACCGTTGAACTGCTGCAAGCACCGAATATAGGTCAAGCTCAGACCATACAGCAATAGAAATAAGGTATGTAAAAATTGGTGCTGCGCTGTTCTTAAATAAAAAAAAAAAACAAAAACCTATGCTGCTAGAGGTAGTAGTACAAAGGTAAATGAACACGTAAAATGATATAAACATATAAAAAACAGAAACAATATAAGAATAAGTACAATCAATATAGAGTACTTCTATACCCAATAGGTGCAGTGTGATATTCCACAATAATCAGTGGTAATAGCAAAGTGCAAAGTGCAAGAAAATCATTCAATAAAGACTTAAGGCCAGATGTGATAAGTATCTTACTGGAAACACTAAAATCAATATACAATCACTAAAAACCTCAATGGACCGTGCAAGTAGGCAAAAAAATTGTGCAAAAAACAGCAATAAATTAAATGTGCAACATGCGATCAATATGTGCAAAAATCACAAATGCAGTGTATAATAAACATATAACCAAAATAGGTCCACTGTAGAACTTGTGAAAAATCAAACAAAGGCAAACATGTGCAAAATATATAATGGGACTGGGAATGTAGTCCAATGCGATTAAATCCTTTTAATGTGGCTAATCAGAAAATGTGCAAAAAAGTGCAATAAGGTGCTGATAGCATGGGGGTGATCTCCTCTTCGTGCACAGGACACACAGTGGTGTGAAGTGGCCTCTTACCTTGCGGTAAAGAGGTAACCGCATAAAGTTGCTGGTAATGGTTGCTTCTCCCTTGTACTCCTAACTGCCTCTCACTTGGATTCCTGGGCTGGATGGAGCTGTTAGAGGGTCTTTGTCTCTCAGTGGAGCAGGAGGGGGATTAAAGGAAAGAAGGGACCAGATAGTGTAGTATTTCAAACAGAGGTTGGTTTTTATTAAAACAATGTTGAGGGTACTCACTTCACTTACAAGAAAAAACACACAGAAAACTTATCTCCTACGAGCGGCGAGCTCGTTTGCATATATCAGTCTTGGACGCCTATCCCGTCCCTATGCCTGATGTCACGGTCACGTGATATATCAGTCTTGGATGCCTATCCCGTCCCTACGCCTGACGTCACGGTCACGTGATTTAATCACGTGACCGTGACGTCAGGCGTAGGGACGGGATAGGCGTCCAAGACTGATATATGCAAACGAGCTCGCCGCTCGTAGGAGATAAGTTTTCTGTGTGTTTTTTCTTGTAAGTGAAGTGAGTTTGAAAAAGCACATGCGTGCGAAATCCGTAGTCACAGCAACCCTGTAGCTTGCGGGTCACTCTGGTTCCCAAGCCTGACTATCCACCACAGTTTCCACCAGTGCTGCACGCCATCCACGCCAGCCGACCCTGCTCCGGTCCCTCTTCCGGACTTCCACACTTGGACGAGGACATCCCCATCTACATCTGGGAGCAGCCACATGCCTGCTTGGGCCCAGACGGAGAGAGCATCGCAACATCCATCCGCGGACCGTGGCTCCACTCCATTCCCTGACAGCACGCCGGCTGGCCCGGTACGCTGACATGTGGAGCACAGAGCTCCCGCAGACCACTGCCTTCCCCTCCTCTATCACTAGCACACCTAGCTGCTGACCTCCCGCCTATGAGCGAGTCCCTAGTTCAGCTCAGCGCAGTGGGGACATTGGTACCACCCCCACTGCCAGGTTCTTTCCATCCGTGGATGCTGTCAGCTTCTCCTTCCTCTGGGGACCTTCCAGCATCACCGTAAGCCTTTTCCAATTATCTCCTATCCTTCTCAGTATTATAAGTGCTTTGACATTTGGAATACTGTTTCCACATGATCCTTATCGAATAAACTGTTCATATTATTGCATTACTGCTATTGAGAATCTTTCCTTCATTTTAACCTATTGAGCGCTGGTATCTTTTTTTTGTACTTGCACTGTGCAGCGGTTTTGCACAAAGCAGCTCCAAACTTCCTCTTCTTGGGTCCCTCGCCAGCGCTGTTGGCCCCTGCTGAGTGCCCCCAGAGCAAGCAGCTTGCAATGGGGGCACCCAAGCAGGCTCGTTTCTGAGCCATGGCTTTGTGTGTCCATTCACACACAGAGCTGCTGCTCGGCCCCCCCCTCTCCTCATTGGCTCAGTGACTGTGATTGATAGCGATGGATGCCAATGGCTCCAGCTGCTGTCTCAGCCAACGACGAGGAAGAGTCCCTGGAGAGCCGAGGCTCTCGTACACATCACTGGATCAAGATGGGGCTCAGGTAAATATTAGGGGGGGGGGGGGGCTGGGGGGGCTGCTGCACAGAGATTTTTTACCTTCATGCATAGAATGTATGAAGGTAAAAAACCTTCAGCCCTTAGAAATACTTTAAGCCAGGATGTCCAGCAATCAATCTTAGTACATTAAAGCACTATTAAACCCAAAACCAGAAATGTAATATATTGCAGCTCACCAATCATTAGGTGATTGGGTGGTGGCTGCACTAGTTTTCTTATTTTAAGCTTTTTCCCTCTGTTAACACTTGGTGATCTGGCCAGTAATACATCTCTTGTGATAGAGTGCCCCTATTCTGGATAAAGGAGCACAGGGGGCAGATTTGGACAACAGCATTGTCAGTCTGGGCGGATGGGAGTGTTAGATGTACTAGCACATTTGATTTATTTTTTTTTAAATCCAAAAACAATTTATTGACTACATTTGATTGACAGTAACACATTGAAACTGAACCTCAGCTAATACTTTATAATCGGTTACAGCAAACAGTTATTTTCTTTTGGGATAAAGGTTTTACATAAATAAAAGCTGTTCATTTTAAGCACCCCTATCAGTGTTAAATGATCTGTCTCATCCTTGTAACTGCAAGAGAGCTTTTCTGTTGAAAAACCAGATGAAAATCTGGTGAAAGAAAGGCTAAAAAAGAAAACAAATGCAGCCATCGCATCTCGGAATTGGTAAGCTGCAAAATATTAAATGTTTGCTTTTGGGTTTAATACTGCTTTAAAAACACCTTAATTATTTTATGCTACATAACTCATTCAGACCATCACCTAACTAGTTTAGCAGTGATTTTGTAGCAACTGAGTGATCTGTTTAAATAGAGAAATATTAAATAGAAAAATAGAAATATAAAATTTTTTTTTTTATAATTAGAAATTGTATACTAACCAGTACAAAACGTTAATGGGCATCTTTGAATCTTTACTAGTATCAATATATTACAGCAGCCTGTCTCCCCATGAAATTTTCAGATAACATGTTGAAAAATTGGAACTTTTGGCTGCCTGCACCCCCCATTAAGTAAAGGTCTTGTCACTTCCTTAGGGACACAGACAACAATATAAACCTGATAAAGGTTCTAACCTTTCCTCACACCAGTAAAATAGTGTTGTTATTGCGGTTTGTATCTGCTGACACTTTTAAAGATATCTTTTATGACAGCACAGAATATTGGGGGAAAATATAGCAGAATATAGCAGCAAAAACAAAACAGAAGCTCTAACCTTTCCCAAATATATCCATAACTAGAAAGGTTTTGGCTGGAATTACAATTTAATTACCATCATAACATATTTCATTTAAAAGTTCATTTTTATACCCAGGAAGGAGCAGTATTTGTGAGTAAATAACTTTTCCAGATCAGCACACTGTCTCCTATGTGTTGACATTTAAAACATTTAAACCATTTTTAATTTTGCTTAGATACGAACATCAAGAGTGGAAGTCTCTCTTCATCTCAGCAGCTTGGTGTAAAGTTGGTTATCAGGTAATTTTTTTTTTATCAGATTATTCTATATGTTCTCCTGGTTTCCCATTATATTCCAGACAATGTTAGAAAAATACAGCAGTTTAATGCTACGGAAGTCACAGCTGGTAAAAAAAACAAACAATTTAACAGTATTAAAATTTAACAATTTAAATGTAAACGGGAGGAATGCAGCTTGGAAGGATTCGGCTCCATTTACACTTGTCATGCAACTTGGGGGTCATAGACTTTAATGTTAACCCTCGTGAGTTGCATGAAAGTGATAACTGAATGTTATACAATGCAACAGTTGTCCATATCACTGGTTAAAGTTGTGCCCACATTGCACCCATCCAAAGTTGCGTCAAAGTTGCACCTAAGTCGGCGCAATTTGGAGTCGTCCAAGTGTAAATGGAGCCTTATAGTTTTCCTTAAGCCTGGTACACACAGGCAGTTCTTTTTGTTCAACCCAGTGGGCTGAACGAAAAAAACAAAAACAAACTGGCAGGTTGCTGTACTAACACAAGCGATGGTAGTACAGCGACCTTCCCTGCTGTGCTGTTGTGTTCTGACAGGGCACCCCAACTTCCCTGGCCAATGGATGTATGTTTTAATTTAGAGCAACACACAGCAACTTACTAATTTGCAGTGCGGTGTATTGCCAAAAAAATAGTTAATGTAATATTTTTTGGCAGTGCACCACAATAAAAGCAATACACACTCATAGGCAAGATGAAGGTTTTTGAACAAATGCAGCCCCTTATACAGTTCTACACTCTGGGTTTATTAACTAAAGGCAAATAGGCTGTAAGTTCAGTTTACAAAGAATATCTAATGATGTACAAAGAAGAAAAAATATTTTTTCTTGCACATTATTGGGTGATGGAAGTCAGTAGAGATTCATTTCATACACCATGCTAAGAGAAAAATTGCCTTGCAAAATGAATAGCCTATTTGCCTTTAGTAAATCAACCCCTATGTCACATGTGAGTCTTTCTGATCTAGGGTTCTCTGCCCAAGGCCTTTCTTGCTTCTGTGCTTCAAAGTATCCCATGACCTGTTATGGTGGTACTTCTGCCACCTTGTTGCTGGTTAAATTTTTGCTTCCATGTTTCTTGATATCCTGAAATCCATTTTAAACAGTTGTTCAAATGGCTTTGCGATTTGTTGATACTACTGTCCATAATCTAGTGACTATTTCTGTTATTTCCTCTAGGTACGGTAGCCATTTAAATCTCTTGGGCAGCAGCAGTGAACAAGATCTTACACATCTACTGCTGCAGTGTGAGAATTTTCTTCAACAACAGCAAGTAGTTCTTACCTCTCCTCTGAGTATCCTTTTATAGAAATGATTGGGCAAGTGCCACCATTTAGTGAACCTCTAATCCAATCCAGGATATATGACTGTGCTTAGGTTTACGCTAATATTGGTCTATATAAATTTTGCATGATCCCTTTCAGTCCAATTGAGCATGATTTTCTTAGTGTCTCTGAGCATGACTGTAGCATATTTGCACTTTTTTTTGTTTAACTTAGCATAGTGATCAAAGCTGGGAAATCCCAAATGATTGCCTGGTGTGGATAAGCATTACTAGCATAAGCTACAAAAGCCTTTGTTAGCCTTTGTATCTGTGTATAGTTTAATGCTAAAGCTGGCCATAGACAGATCGAAATAGGTATACCTAAAACTCCAAGTTGAAGGGAAATAGAGCCAGTAAATATAGAAAAATAATTTCACTATCGAAATCCCCAGTAGGTAAAAGAAGGCAACTGGTGATCCATTCCACCAGACTTAGCCTTTGCCTGAAATATTTTTTGGTGTAATGACCCTTTTAAGAGTGCTCACTATGGTAAATACAGGTATTAGTAGATTGACATTTTTCTGATGCCTGCTCAGTGAACCTTGGAAATTTACTATAACAATATACGTCTGTACATTAGCATTGTAACTGACAGTAAATATAATTGAATGGACTCAACATAGGGTGAAAGTGCAGTAGGTGACCGCGATATTGTGTCAATCTCGCCGCTGTTATCAGCGAGATTTGACACCTGCGAACCTCATAGCGGGAGCCAGCGCCGAGCACACCCCCCTGAACCTTACCAGGCCGCATGCCCTCAACATGGCAGGTGGGTGCTTTGGGGCAAGGAGGCGCCCTGAGGCCCCCCCACCCCAAAGCACCTTGTCCCCTTGTTGATGAGGACAAGGGCCCCTTCCCGACATCCCTGGCCGTTGGTTGTTGGGGTCTGCGGACCGAGGGCTTATTGGAATCCGGGAGCCCCCTTTAATAAGGGGGCCCCCAGATCCCGGCCCCCCACCCTATGTGAATGAGTATGGGGTACATCATACCCCTAACCATTCACCTGGGGGAAAAAGTGTCAATAAAAAAACACACTAGAAAGGTTTTTAAAGTAATTTATTAGGCAGCTTCGGGGGACTTCTGACTTCTCCGCTCTCTCCGGCCTCTTCTCCTTTTGTCCGGTTCTTCTCCCGCTCTCCGGCCTCTTCTCCCGGTGTCTGGCCTCTTCTCCCGCTCTCCAGTTCTTCTCCTGCTCTCCGATTCTTCTGCCGGGCTCCTCCGCTATCTTCTGCTCTTTTGCCCCTCTTTTGCTAGCGGTGGCCCGGTCTTCTCCATCGTCTTGTTCTCTCTTCTCTTCTTACGATGTTGACACGATGCTCTCTCCCGCTGTAATGCTGTATACAAGGTGCACAACGACTTATATAGGTATGGAGCGTGGTCACCGGGTGATGTCACCCGGTGACCCGTCCCCTTATGACGTCACAGTCCCGGGGCATGATGGTCCCGGGGCATGTCAGGAAGAGGCCCTTGTCCTCATCAACATGGGGACAAGGTGCTTTGGGGGGGGCGGGGCCGCAGGGCGCCCCCCTGCCCCAAAGCACCCATCCCCTATGTTGAGGGCATGCGGCCTGGTACGGTTCAGGAGGGGGGGGGGGCGATCACTCGTCCCCACTCCCTTTCCTGACCGGCCGGGCTGCGTGCTCGGATAAGGATCTGGTATGGATTTTGGGGGGACCCCACGCCGTTTTTTCGGCATAGGGGGTTCCCCTTAAAATCCATACCAGACCAAAGGGCCTGGTATGCTCCTGGAGGGGAACCCATGCCGGTTTTTTATTTATAATTTGGCGCAGCGTTCCCCCTCATGATTCATACCAGACACCTGTCAGCAATGCTTGTCGCTCATCGGTAAAGGAAAAAAACGCAGTTTTCCTTTCCCGATGAGCGAGCCAGTGCGAGATGTACAGTACCCTGTCGCCGAGAACCAGCGCGATTGGATCGCACTGGAAACACATTCTCGTGGTCAGGTACTGTATCTCAATGGTAAAACATAAACAGATTGTATTCACATCACATTGCGTACACCTAATGAATTGCAAGTTGAAGCTCTGACTTTTTGTCAGAAAATCTTTATTCACTAATAAAATATGAATAAAAGAAAAAAAAAAAGCTGTGGGTCTTCAGGCAGAACAGCAGTACAGATAGTTCAATGGGGAAATGTCCCCTCCTTCCCTTTTCTTCATTGAGCAAAGTTATTTCATTTATTACACTGTTTTAGCACAGTGTGCGAACGGAGGAGAGAATCTTATGACTGATCAGACACATTTACAGATTGTGCTACAGTCAGTTTAATTAATGAAAAAAAAATTCTTAGTATAGGAAGAGAAATGAGGGGCATGTCCCTGATGCACCATCTGTATTTCTATTCTGGGTAAAGACCTGAAGTTGTTAACCATTGTAGTGCTGGAAGCTCAGTGACGGGAACTAAATAAGCATTCCTGCAGTGAAGATTTCTCCAGAATCCAGGTGCAACATGGGATATACTTCATTACAGGTAAGCAGGGCTTTTTTTCAGCTGGAACAGGGGGGAACCTTCCAGCACCTTCAGCACTGAATGTATGTAATAGCAAGGGGTGTGGAGTGTGCTGGAGGATCTATTGTCTCCGGTAGGGATCTGCTTTTATGTACAAGCAATATATCACATATGGCAGGTAGTGTGTGAGTCAGTTCTCACTGGCAGCTAGGCAGGTATGAGGTAGATCATAAGGAATCGGTAACAGATGGGAGAAGAACAAGATGTAACTCAAAAAAAAATAATTTATAAACAAGGCCTGAAGAAGGAGGCGGGGCCTCAGAAACTTAGAGCTGCCTGCCCCCATCCTGTGTGCGGTCTTGTGCTAGCTCTGTGAGAGCGGGTATGAGAGCTGGAGATGCCGCCGGTTATACATCTCCACACGGTGGGTCCGAGCTTATCCCTACAGCGGTCTTCTCATCCCTTGTGACGGCTGGCTGCTCAATTGGTGATCCACATCCACCCTGTGTGCAGCTTGCAAGATACTTTTATGTAAGTGTATAAAAAATAAGCACGCATCCCAAAGAAACATTTACCTTAATACAAAAGGAATAAATTCAGTGACATTTAGTGATAAATTCACATAAAATTTATACAAATAAATAGTCCATCGGTGCTCCTTAATGTGCTCTTATAGAAGTAAGTGACAAACTCGATGTGTTCACCCGGTGCACCTTAAAAAAAAAACAAACAGCACCGCTTACCAGAGATGTTGGACCTCAAATTATAGAGCTCATACACGCTCATGCAGAAATCGGCCAGCTAGGAATCTCCTCCTCAAGCAATTCCAGTCAGGGATCCTTTCTCCTGCTGCGGGCTATTGAAACTCCTAAAATCCTCATAGACACAAAGGAGGCTTCTCCAGATAATCTCCGATAATGTGATGTGTCATAAAGTAAAGGGAAGAGGCTTCATGGTGCAGTATCTCATTAGATTTATTAAAAAAATGTAGACACTTACATCCAAAATCACGGAACCAAGTACAAAACACTGCCGCAGCTCAAGCCAGCCAGCTGGTGCATGGTGACGTCAATGACCACTGCTCCACCCGACGCGCTTCCCCACACAAGGCATCAACAAGGCAAATAGTTTTTTTAAGGAGCACATCGAGTTTGTCACTTACTTCTATAAGCACGTTGAGGAGCACTTATGGACTTTTTATTTGTATAATTTTATGTGAATTTATTTTTAAGAGCCCTTTTACACTGGGGTGGTGGGGGGGCGGTAGCAGTAGTGTCACTAGTTTTAGTGATGTTTTACCACTGTTATAGGCAGGAACGGGGCACTTTTAACCCCCTAGAAGTGGTTAAAAAGGGTTAAAAGCATCCGTGTAGCACCGCTCCCGAAGCGCTTTGCAGGCACTTTGGCAGCGCTGCCCATGCATTCCAATGGGAAGGAGCAGTGTATACACCGCTCGCAAACCGCCCCAAAGATGCCGCTTGCAGGACTTTTTCTAACGTCCTGCAAGTGTACCGCCCCAGTGTGAAAGTACTCGGGCTTTCACACTGGGACTGCAGATTAGGCATTTTTCAGGCACTTTACAGGCGCTTTTTGTAGTGCTAAATCATCTGAAAAACGCCCCCTTGTGAAAGGGGTCTAAGCCCAGATTCACACTGAGCTGCGGGAATGAAGCCGTGCGAGTTCAGCTGAACTCGCATGATTTCACTCCCGCATGTCAGTCCCGATTTCGGCCACAATTTCAGAGACATCTGTGCAGATTTCTGCACAGATGTCAATGTAAATCACAGCCCGAAATCGCAAAAAGTAGTACAGAATCCACTATTTGAAATCGTAAACTATATATATCCTAAAATATAAACTCGCGCTGAATGGTGAGAAATCAGTGAAAAAGAAAACTAAAGCAGCTGCCACACACAAAGTGCTACTCACTAGAAATGATAAAATATGAAAATGTGGCGCTCACAAATAATAAACGTGCAAAATTGAGTATAAATAAGTGCAAATGTGAATAGACAAAGCAAAATCCATATGAAGTGAAGTCCAAATAAAATATTCTAAATGTTCTAATCCACAATGGAAAAACTTTTCAAGTGCAGTAAACCACAGACGCTCCAGAACTTTTCAGGTGCAAATCAACACCCCCATATGTGTCCCCACTCACCAAATGACGATGACCCCCAGCTTTGCAGTCTGGGGGGTCACTACAGGCTTAAATGATGGTATCCAGAAAAGTTCAGGGGTAGTGATGTACACATCAGATCAAAGGGTTCCTATTAGAATTTCTCAGCAGAATCGCCAGGCACCAAAAAAAGTGGAACGCACTTCCTGGTCTCTGGAACGCACGCCGTGAGCAGCGTCCGGATACATCTACAATCCCTTTACATGCCTGTTTTTATCAGCTATTTTGTAAGTACCCATTTGTATGTGGAATAAATTCCTTTTAAATGGTACTTTCACTATTAGTTCCAATTTTTTTCTTTTTTGGTGCCTGGCGATTCTGCTGAGAAATTCTAATAGGAACCCTTTGATCTAATGTGTACATCGCTACCCCTGAACTTCTGTGGATACCATTATTTAAGCCTGTAGTGACCCCCAGACTGCAAAGCTGGGGGTCATCATCATTTGGTGAGTGGGGACACATATGGGGGTGTTGATTTGCACCTGAAAAGTTCTGGAGCGTCTGTGGTTTACTGCACTTGAAAAGTTTTTCCATTGTGGATTAGAACATTTAGAATATTTTATTTGGACTTCACTTCATATGGATTTTGCTTTGTCTATTTACATTTGCATTTATTTCTATTTTAGTTTTGCACGTTTATTTGTAAGCGCCACATTTTCCAATTTTATGCTTTTTGAAATCGGTGCAGCGCCGCAAATGAAGTCTCGCACCGGTTAGGACGGTGCAATTGCCGCCGATTTGTCAAATCGCATGTCAAATCATACAAATGTGAATCAGGGCTAAGAGCCCTTTCACACTGGGGCGGTTTGCAGGCGCTATTGCGCTAATAATAGCGCCTGCAAACCGACCCGAAAGTGCCGCTACTTTCATTCCAGTGTGAAAGCCCTGAGGGAGCTGGAGCGATGCGCTGGCAGGACAGTAAAAAAAGTCCTGCCAGCAGCATCTTCGGAGCGGTGAAGGAGCGGTGTGTATACCGCTCCTTTACCGCTCCTGCCCATTGAAATCAATGGGACGGCGCAGCTATACCGCCGGCAAAGCGCCTCTGCAGAGGCGCTTTGCGGTGGTATTTATCCCTTTCTCGGCCGCTAGCGGGGGTAAAACCGCCCTGCTAGTGGCCGCATACCGGTGGTAAAACGCCGCTAATAATAGCAGCGTTTTATCGTCGCCCCCGCCCCAGTGTGAAAGGGCTCTAAATGTCATTGAATTTATTCCTTTTGTATTAGGCCCCTTTCACACTGAGGCGCTTCTAAACTTCTAAACTGCCAGTAAAACATTTGAGCGCTTTTAAAGAGCTTTTCAGGCGCTTTTGAAGGGCTTTCCATCAATTTCAATGAAGAGGGGCATTTGTTCACTGCCTCAGTGTGAAAGCATTCATTGATTTTAATGGAAATAGGTTTTCGTATTCTCTGAGAAAAAAAGCCCTGCAGGTAAGCAATGTGAGTAAGGGCCCTTTCACACTGGGGCAGGGGCAGCGCCGGCGGTAAACCGTCCGTATTCGGCCGCTAGCGGGGGGGGTTTCACTCCCCGCTAGCGGCCGAGAAAGGGTTGAAAACCACCGTGGCGCTTTGCCGGCGGTATAGCCGCGCTGTCCCATTGATTTCAATGGGCAGGAGCGGTGAAGGAGCGGTATACACTCCGCTCCTTCACCGCTCCGAAGATGCTGCTAGCAGGACTTTTTTTACCGTCCTGCTAGCGCACCGCTCCAGTGTGAAAGCCCTCGGGTCTTTCACACTGGAGACAAAGCAGTGGCACTTTTGGGTCGGTTTTCAGGCGCTATTATTAGCGCAATAGCGTCTGCAAACCGCCCCAGTGTGAAAGGGCCCTAAAGCTGTAGGGATTTTTTTTTTTTTTTCTTTTTAAATAAACTTCAGCTGTAAATAAATTGGAGAAAGGGAGGCACCAGAATAAAGAGAGTACTTGATGTGGAAAAGTATGGCAAGTAAAAAGTAATGAAATCAATTTCAAATATAGAGCACACGTTCATATTTTTAGAGCAGTATTTTTACTTTCAAATTCAGCAGGTCTACTGTGGCCTTCGTTGGTGAAGCCACAATCCTAAACAGATGCTAAATATTTGCTGTCAGCTAAAATCCAAATTCTGTTTAAAACTTCCTTGACTGCTCTTGTGCCCAGGGTGTTTGCAGGGAGGCTATTCTGGTCATGACTGGTTTACATCTTCTATGTTTCTGATAATGTCAGGAGACGGTGAAAAAACATTAACATTTCTGCAGAAATTTTCCAGTCTCCTAGTCTCAGCATATCTCTGGCTGCCACGGCTTCACATTTCTGTAAGTAATCTTGTAAACACTAGCAAGAAAAATCTAAAATTCATTGTGCTCGTTCTATAGGAAATTACAGTTTTATAAAAGCACTTCTGCTTGACTGCTTTGACTATATTTATTGTGATAGCTATTGTATTTATATATGCAAAGGAGAAAAAAATCTAAGTGAAAAAAAGGTGTGTTGTAGGTGATTTGGAAATAATCTCTCTGCATCAAAGCTTTAAAGGGAAACTGTGTTGTTTTTTTTAAATTAACTTGCAATGTATTTTGAATGTTTACAAGTTTATAAATATATTTTTGTCATGTTTTTTATTACTTGTATATAATTCTTATTTAACTGCTTGCGGTTTGTCCCACATAGATTTACTGCGGCAGGGCAGCCCTTGAGCACAAAATCAGGTACCTGTACGTGATTCCTTCTTCGGGGTCTGGGGCCCGCCGGAGACCCGCTCTTACTGTGATTGGACACAGTGGGAGCCAATCAGCGGGAACCCAGCGATCATTTGTAGAATGTCAGAACGGCGGTCTTCCTATATATTTATATGGTCCTCAAAAAGTGCCAATTAGTGTCGGATTTGTCCACCGCAATGTCGCAGTCCCGCTATAAGTCACTGATTGCCTCCATTACTAGTAAAAATAATAATTTAAAAAAGTTCATAAATCTATGCCAGAGTTTGTAGATGATATATCTTTTGTGCAAACCAATCAATATACGCTTATTGGGATTTTTTTTTACCAAAAATATGTAGCAGAATACATATTAGCCTAAATTGCACCAAAAGAAAGCTCTATTTGTGGGAAAGAAAGAACTTCAATTGTATTTGGGTACAGTGTCGCCACGACCACGCAATTGCCAGTAAAAGCAATGCAGTGCCATATCGCAAAAAATGGCCTGGTCAGCAAGGGGTAATACCTTCCGGAGCTGAAGTGGTTAAAGCGGAACTAAACCCATCGATTTAACAGTTGCAAAAAACACTTACATTCCCGACATGCCGGGAATGCAAGCTGTCACATTGCTTGTGCTCTCAACCAAACTATCAAACCATTAAATGGCTGGTGTCATAACTGATCACATGTGCAGCACCATGGCAGTTGCAAATCAAACAGAGGCCAAGATGGCAGCTTCGTTGGCTGAATAGGATAGGAGGGTTTACAGTCATGTTCAAAAGTTTGCATACCCTGACAGAAATTGTAAAATTTTGGCATTTATATTGAAAATGTGATTGATCA
The DNA here is from genome assembly GCF_042186555.1 of Aquarana catesbeiana. Taxonomy (NCBI): domain Eukaryota; kingdom Metazoa; phylum Chordata; class Amphibia; order Anura; family Ranidae; genus Aquarana; species Aquarana catesbeiana. The sequence goes on along the minus strand of NC_133327.1, from coordinate 391,876,760 downwards.
TGCCAAAAAAACTGTCTTTTATTTAAGGATAGCAATCACATGAAGCCATTTATTATCACATAGTTTTTTGGATCCTTTTTAAATCATAATGATAACAGAAATCACCCAAATGGCCCTGATAAAAATTTTACATACCCTGGGATGTTTGAACTTGGTACAGACACAGAAGGTGGCACACACAGGTTAAAACGGCACTTAAAGGTTAATTTCCAACATTTGTGGCTTTTTAAATCACAATTAGTGTGTGTGTACAAACAGTCAATGAATGTGTTAGCTCTCACTTGGATGCACCAAGCAGGCTAGACATTGAGCCATGAGGAGGTAGAAAAGGACAGTCAAAAGACCTGTGTAACAAGGTAATGAAACTTTACAAAGATGGAAAAGGATATACAAAGATATCCAAAGCCTTGAATATGCCAGTCAGTACTGCTTAATCACTTATTAAGAAGTGGAAAATTAGGGGCTCTTTTGATACCAAGCCAAGGCCACGAAAAATTGCAGCCACAACTGGCGGAAGAATTGCTCAAGATACAAAGAAGACGGTGCTCTCCAAAAAGATGGTGTGGTTGTTTTTAAGGAGCAAAATTCAACGATACTTGAACAAAAAAGAGCTGCATGGTTGAGGTGCCAGAAGGAAGCCTTTACTGCACCAATGCCACAAAAAAAGCCAATGAGGTGTTGTTGGGCATATTGTAACCAGGCTTTTTTGTTGAACTTGTACAGTAAAGACTAATTACTGGCAACTTGACCATGCAGCTCCTTTTTGTTCAAGTATCATCGTATTGTGCTCCTTAAAAACAAACACACCATCTTTTTCCAGAGCAACCCGTATTTCTCCTGAAGTTTTTCTTTGTATCCCAAACAGTACCTGTGGCATTTGTGGCTGAACTCTTTCTTGATATACCTGATCTTGGCTTGGTATCAAGAGATCCCCAAATTTTCCACTTATTAAGTGATTGAACTGTACTGACTGGCATATTCAAGGCTTTGGATATCTTTTTTTTATCCTTTTCCATCTTTGTAAAGTTTCATTACCTTGTTATGCAGGTCTTTTGATTGTTGTTTTCTACCTCCTCAAGGCTCTGTGTCTAGCCTGCTTAGTGCATCCATGTGAGAGCTAACAAACTCATTGACTATTTATACACACACACACTAATTGTGATTTAAAAAGCCACAAATGTGGGGAATTAACCTTTTAATTGCCATTTTAACCTGTTTGTGCCACCTTCTGTGTCTGTACCAAGGCCAAACATTCCAGGGTATGTAAACTTTTTATCAGGGCCATTTGGGTGATTTCTGTTATTATTATGATTTACAAAAAGAAAAAAAAAAGAAAAACTATGTGATAATAAATGGCTTCATGTGATTGCTATCCTTAAATAAAAGACAGTTTTTGGCATGATCAGTCATATTTTCAATATCAATGCCAAAATTTTACAATTTGTGCCAGGGTATGCAAACTTTTGAGCACAACTGTAGTTCTTCTTTAACAAGTAAACACGTAATGCAGATCATCCATGGATTGGATGGCATTGAAGGTTTTTTACTGGGAAGGGGAAGGTTGCCTAAGGTGGAAGATCAGGATAAAGGTGGCTCTGTTAATTGTACCCTTTATAGAGTATGAATATAATTGTAAACACACTACTTTGTGTTGTAACAATAATGAAAAATGGAATAAAACTATTAAAACAAAATGAACACATAGTACTTAAATGAGAGTTTGAAGAGTGTGCTGAGCTTTCTTTCCCAGTAAGCCTGCTTACTATTCAACCCACATCCATATGGGTCCTGATCTGCTAGTAGAGAGGAAGATCTACCTCCCCAGTTTAAAGTATATTAGTAAATCAAAGTGCAAAAAAACTGGCACTGTCACATATATACCACTTTTTGGATGCTGGTGGTAAACATAAAATAATTATAGTTCTACAAGGAAAGTATATACAAAACCACTACTTATTCACTTTTAGGTAAACCTATTCTTTGCTTTCACAATACTCACAAAGAAAAGGGGAAGACACTTACTGTTTAAAAGCCTTGTGGAAATATATTAAATGCTGTGATGTTCATACTGGTTCACTTCGTAGCAGACAACGCAATGCGTTTCTTTCCATACAGAGCTTTCTCATAGGGTAAGGGTCACAGACTGAGAGCTGAATTATATCTGGGCTCTCACACCTGTGACTATTAAAATTAATCAAAACAATGGATAGCTCATAAGATCCAGCATTTTACTGATGCATTTTATTATTATAAGGCCCCTTTCACACAGAGAATGCAGTCCTTTTCTGTTTTTTTTCTGGACCTGTAGATAGGCATGTGTAAATAGACACCTGCCTGTCCCGATTAGATCCTCCTGCGAAACTGACAGGTGGACCTAATCGGAATGTCCATATAAAAGGGACTTTATGCAGTTTTTCATACCAATTTGTCAATGTAGGGAGAAAGAAAAGAGGGAAGGGAGAGAGGAGGAGAAGAAATGGAAGGGGGGAGGGGGAGGGGGAGGAGGAGAAGGAAGACAACAGGGGAGGGGGAAGGGGAGAAAGGGGTAGGGCAAAGAAAACTTTGCTTGTTTTACTTAATGTATAACTAAAGGCAGATTGGAACATGTATTCGTTTTTTATTTCTGTCTGTGTCACCATTAGGGAGATTCACCCTCTCCATTTGTCCTGTTTACTATTATCACCAAGATTGAAAGAAAATCAGGCAGGAAGTGAAGGGAAATCTCCCCAATGGAACACGTATGGGGAAAAAAATGCTCTGGAGCAAGTACGAGATGGAAGCTACTGGCTATTGAACTTCCGTTTTCTAGTCCCGTCGTATGTGTTGTACCTCACTGAGTTCTGGATGGTCGGAATTTAGTGTGACCGTGTGTATGCAAGACAGCTTGAGCGGAATTCCGTCTGAACTCCGTCGTAAAAACCTTCAGAGTTTATTCCAACAGCAAAACCGGTCGTGTGTACAGGGCATTAGGGGGGCTGAGGGGGGCTGCTGAACACAGAAGCCTTTTTAGCTTAATGCGTAAAGATAAAAAACCTTCTGCCTTTACAACCACTTTAATAGGTAGTAAGGCTTAAGAAAGACACAGGTCCATCCAGTTCAACCTATGAGCATATGCTTTGCGCATGTCCTATGAATTGCTATATTCTTGTATAATGCGTTCACAGAGAAGCACATCTAGCGTTTTTTTTTTTTATGTTATCGACACTCTTTACTGATATTACTAACTGTGGAAGGGAGTTCCAAGCCCTCCCCTACAGACCAGAGAACTTCTTTCTGGGGCAAAGGGAAGGCAATTTAGCCTTGTGCAAGCTCTGACACAAACCATTATGGAGTTTACTCTGGACTTTCTCATGAAGACTGCAGCCGGCAAATGGGATGGCAGGAGTACAGGAAAAGTGTTAGTAGCAGAGAAGGTGGCCTACAAAGAGAACCTCTAATGCTGTGTACACACGACCGGATATTCGACGGACTGAATCACATTGGACTTTTCGACAGACTTTTTGACGGACTTCCATCGAATCAGACTTGTCTACACACAATCACACCAAAGTCCGACGGATTCGACCGTGATGACGTACGACCGGACTAGAATAAGGAAGTTCATAGCCAGTAGCCAATAGCTGCTCTAGCGTTGGTTTTCGTCCGTCGGACTAGCATACAGATGAACAGATTTTTCGACCAGACTCGAGTCCGTCGGAAAGATTTGAAACATGTTCTAAATCTAAAGTCCGTCACATTTTCGACAGAAAAGGTCCGCTGCAGGTCCGATGAAGCCCACACATGGTAGAATTGTCCGACGGATTCGTTCCATCGGACAAGTTTGGTCGAAAAGTCCGGCCGTGTGTACACGGCATTAGTCTACTGTGCATAGACAACTTGACAGGTTTGCTTTAAACAAATCATACAAATGCAGAGACATTCAGAAAAAAATTAAACCATATTTTTTCAAGCAGTTTTCTTAACTTGTAAGATATTAAAGCATGCAACTTACAGCATTGACGCAAATAGTTATTTTACATGGCTCACTTTTACTTAAGCATTCTAATCATGTATTCATGTCTTTGTTTCAGAAACACCTGCCAGCTGAAATAGCGCAAGCTGGAATCCACCCGATATACTTTTGCACTGCTTATTACATTGAGATGTTGATGAAGGCAGAAATGCCACTTGTCTTTTCAGCGTTCCGCATGTCTGGTTTCACTCCCTCCCAGGTAATATCAGACATGTTCAACTTCTTTCTGATTATTATTATATTGTGTTAAACATGGTTTGTAATGCCTTGATTAGGGCTGCCAGTGAATACAAAACTACATTAAGTAATAACCAAAAATGCTAAAGTCATTGCTCTGAATAATTACTTTTTGACTTTTGACTGCATACATATTAATTAAAAGTATCTCACTATTTCTCCCCTCTTAAAACTAGCGATACACTCTGTAACAATTTCAATTAGTATTCCACAGTACAATTCTTATTTGCATTGTTGAATATCCATAGCATGATAATGTCCTTGGAGAGAGGCAGTAATCAGTAAAGTTTATTGCTTTAATACAGACAGCTAAAAATGTACCAGTGTGTAATACTAAACACACTTTTTTTTATTTGTAACCTGTTTAATAAAAAGATACAGAAAAGTGACAAGGACATTCTAAAGCTGCTTAATGCATTTGATTATTTTCATTTACCCACATTATGCTGCAGAAGTATGTATAAAGCTGAATGCCAGGCAAATATGGACGACACAAATGAATGCAGCTCTGTATTTAATAATACATCATTATTATCTTTATTCTATGTAATTACTGCAGTGGCGGAACTACCGCCATAGCGACCCACGCGGGCGCTATGGGGCCCGCAGCCGAGTGGGGCCCGGTAAGTCGGTGTGCAAGTGACTGCGGTGTGGTGGGTGAGCCGCCGAGCTGCCCGTCCGCTTGGAGCGCATAGTCACACTGTGTGAGCGGACGCGGCTCAGCGGCTAAGCGGGCAGGTGAGAGAGTGGACAGAAAGCTGCCAGCTGGGAGGCTCGGTGGGTGGACTGGCCAATCAGCGGGTGGCGGAGCAGAGAGATTACATCATCTCTAACCCCCGGCGCCTGCCCTGCATCCTGGCAGTTCCCCCCTCACTCACTGTGCAGGCAGCAGAGAGATTAAATCATCTCTCTGCTGCCTGACTCAGACTGGGACACAGGAAGTTTACAATCCCCATTCCCCACCTTAGCAGGAAAATGACAATCCGCAACTTGTGGAAGATGACGGGCAAGTGGACAATCCGCAACTTGTGGCAGGTGACGTGGCAAGTGGACAATCCGCAACTTGTGGCAGGTGATGTGGCCAATGGACAATCCGCAATGTGTGGCAGGTGACGTGGCAAGTGGACAATCCGCAATGTGCGGCAGGTGACGTGGCAAGTGGACAATCCGCATCGTGTGGCAGGTGACGTGACAAGTGGACAATCCGCAACTTGTGGCAGGTGACGTGGCAAGTGGACAATTCGCAACTTGTGGCAGGTGGCTTGGCACGTGGACAATCCGCAACTTGTGGCAGGTGACGTGGCCAGTAGACAATTTGCAATGTGTGGCAGGTGATGTGGCAAGTGGACAATCTGCAACTTGTGGCAGGTGACGTGGCGAGTGGCAATCCGCAACTTGTGGCAAGTGACAATCTGCAACTTGTGGCAGGTGACGTGGCAAGTGGACAATCCGCAATGTGTGGCAGGTGACATGGCAAGTGGACAATCTGTAACTTGTGGCAAGTGACAATCCGCAACTTGTGGCAGGTGATGTGGCAAGTGACAATCTGCAACGTGTGACAAGTGGACAATCTGCAACGTGTGGCAGGTGATGTGGCAAGTGACAATCTGCATCTGGTGACAAGCGACGTGCAAGTGACACGCTCAGGGCTCCCACTGATTCTGCATTATGGTGAGTTGAATTATTTCATTTTCTATAACAATGTAATAATAGAAATAATGCGCTACCATCATCCTGACACATAACAACCATGGTGCCAGGATGATTGAAGCGTTAACACCAGCCACCAAACACCTGCCACCAAAAAATTTATTTTCTGGCAGTGCCCCTCCCGAGACTAGACTCTTGATCCTCCCCTGCGGTGAGGGTGAGGAATGTAAGTTTACTGTTAAGCCTCTTGTGCCCCGCGAGCCCGACCCTGTCCAGACACACGCAGCCGCACACAGCAGGAGGCAGAGAGCAGAGTGGGTGGGGCAGAACGCTCAAGCGCACCTGTGAAGGGACATAGTTTTCGGCACTGGGTCTCTGCTCATCATTGCTGTCTTATTTCTCCCCTATTTGTCTTGTATTTACACATAAGTTTAATCAGAACAGAAATTGGTTAGAAAGCATGGAGGTCAGCAATGTGTGTCCTTCAGGGGCTGCATACAGTATACTGCATATTTTGTTGTTCGAAATTAATATAAGCTGTTGCCTGGGTACTGTGCCACATGGGTGTGGTAATCTGTTGTTCAATGGCATTAGTTCATTTTTTTTGTGTGGGCGGGCTGTTTGCAGGGGGGGGGGGGGGGGGAATACAACATTTTGCTATGGGGCCCTGTGATTTCTAGTTACGCCCCTGAATTAGTGTAAGTATCTTATTTATTATTTATTTATTATTTATTTCATTTATTTCAGGTACTTATATAGCGCCGTCAATTTACGCAGCGCTTTACATATATATATTATACATTCACATCAGTCCCTATACCCTCAAGGAGCTTACAATCTAAGGTCCCTAACTCACATTCATACCTATACTAGGGCCGATTTAGACAGGATCCAATTAACCTACCAGCATGTCTTTGGAGTGTGGGAGGAAACCGGAGTACCCGGAGGAAACCCACGCAGACACAGGGAGAACATGCAAACTCCAGGCAGGTAGTGTCGTGGTTGGGATTCGAACCAGCGACCCTTCTTACTGCTAGGCGAGAGTGCTACCCACTGCGCCACTGTGCCGCCATTATTTCGATCTGGCACCAATCAGCTTTGTGTATAGCTCAGGCTGGGACAGGGAGAAGCAGCACAAGGAGCCACTTTGATGTGCTGCAGTGTTCATGTGCAATCAGGGAACATGCTGATAGGAGGAGAAAGCAGATTAACTGAAAGATAAGCTCATCAGTCTGCTGCTTTTCTCTCACTTTCTTTTCACAATGTAGGGGTGGAAGAAGACCTGTTTTTAAACTACAGCAGAGCAAAAACAGGTCTCTTGGCCTGCCACACAAAGCTGTGCTGTGTGGCAGAGCTGTTTAAATCTCAGTATTGAATAGAAAGAAATTCAAATCCTTTGGTGGCTAAAAATGGTTCTGTTTATGTGTTTTCTTGTGTAGTTAATCATTTGCCTGATGTCCAGTTTTAAGGATAAGTGCAAGATACTGTTAATTTGCAAGGATGGGGAATAAAATCATATGGGCTATAAACACAGTTTCAGGTAAATATGAATATATTTAGGTTTACCCTTGAGGACTCAAGGAGGATATACTAAGGACACAAGCTGGGGAAGAACTGGGAGTGTGTGTGTAACAAAAAATGGCTAATGCATGAACATTGTATACAGAGCAATATTGTGTAGTTTAGCATTGTGTCAGATTTTGTCTTAAAGTAATCCAATATTGAAAGCTTATTTCTAACTGGATGCTAGTGTTATACATGTAACAACTAAGGCAGGCCATACACGGTTGAAATCTCGGCTGGTGCCCTCCAAAAGGTGTCTCCATTCAGTAAAAGCTTCCTTTATTGCCGATATCATAGTTCTGTTCTGCAGTTGTCGTTTGGCAGGAATAAAATGCACATGGGTGTAATAACATCTTTTCACCAATTCTCTGAGAAAGAATTGCTCCGATGGCTGTATTGGAGGCATCTAATTCTACTATAAATGGAAGTTCTGGGTTAGGATGTACCAGTACAGGTGCAGTGGTGAATAAGGTTTTCAGATGTGAGAAAGCCATTTCTGCCTCTGTGGAACACTAGAAGCGTGCCTCCTTCCTTGTCACCTGAGTAATGGGGGGCCACAATTTTTGAATTTTTTCAAATAAATCTCCAGTAAAAGTTTATGCACCCCAAGAACTGTTGCACATCCTTTATGTTCTTGGGGGTAGGACAATCTAGGTTGGCTTGGATCTTGCTGGAATCCATGTTCAGCCCTTCAGGAGAGATGATGTAGCTTAAGAACTGTATACGGGTCAGTTCGAACTCACATTTTTCCAATTTAAGTAAAACAGTTTCAGCAGTTGCCCTGCAATTCGGATCATCAAAAATTAAATTCATGGTTGTCACAAACCCCTCGAAATCTCCTAGAATCTCATGGTCTTGCTCCAAGTATGGGGAAACCCATGCCATGGCCTCCTCAATGAACAGAGATATAATAAAGCCTGTCTTGGAGCGTGGGGTTGCAAATCGGTAAGGTAGCAGCTGAAAGTGCAGTCGACATTGATCCAGGAAGCCTCTATAGAATTTAGGATCCCCATTGAATTTATCAGGCAAAGGGAAGCAGTTTGAATCACTGTTAGTAGCTGTCTGTTGACGTTGCTGTGCAAGTTGTGTTCGCAATTCAGTTACTTCTCCTTGTAACTCCTGCACTCGTGCTTGTAAGCCTTGAACAACCTCAGTTAGCGAGACATGTTCACTCAGGGATCATGAAGGTGTGGTGGTCTCCATGTTGTGCCCAGATTATTCCATAAGGAGAATACCTGTAATGAGTGGAGACCAACGGCCAACTATGTCAGGCCATCTCAGTTCTCAGGTCTGTGAAAGATTGGAAAGTCTGAATTGCTAAACCAATGATCAGTGTTGGGGTCACAAGCTGAGGTCGGTGCAGAAGAGCCTGTCGTAGTCAAGGTCACAAGCCAAGGTTGATGGAGGAGAGTTTCATAGTTGGGGTCAGAAGCCAGAGTCGATGCATTTGGAGAGTTTCGTAGTCAGGGTCACAAGCCAGAGTCGTTTCCAAACAGCAGTAGAAGTAGCTCAAGTAGTGTGCAGAATCAGACCACAATAATCTGGCATCAGGAAGTGCAGAGACAAGGCTTATATAGGAAGTTCACAGGAGGAGCAAGGAGTTCAACTTTCAACAGCAATCAAGACACAAGGCAGGGTTTTCCAATGGATCAGGCAGGATTGTCCAATAGATCAGGCAGGGAGCTGTCCAGCATCCCAGATAGCACAATGCCAAACACAGAAGAGGTCCCAGGTTTGCGCCCAGGTCCTGACACTTATGTTCTTAAGAATTGGGTTCCACCGTTTTCTGTCAAGATGCACTCTGCAAGATCTGTTAATGCTTCTTGGCTTTTCAGGTATCAAGCAACTTTCCAAGGATTGCACATCTACCAGGTAGATGTTAAAGGCTAATTTGATGCCAAATCTGGGTGTTACATACTTCAGATGGCTCTTTGAGCTGCAGGCAGTCCCCAGTTTTCTATTTTCTCCTGGGTCTCTGTGTTGCTATGTTGCCCTCCCCTCTGTTAGACTGCTTTTGGATGTACCGACAGTTAAAAGAGTTAATGTGTCCCCCAATAAACAAGAAAGAAACAAGGATTTTTTATACTCGGCATAAAAACCTTTTCTTGGAGTCCATTGAGAAACACAGGCAGCTCCCTTTTGTGCTTATTTCCATGCTCTCTTTTTTTTTTCTATGCCTGTGTCAATTTCTCCTGTAGGGAACTATAACCCAAGAGTCCCTGAATTACTGTGTTCCTCAGTGGATTTGAAGAAAAGGATTTTATGCTGAGTACAAAAATCCTGTTTTTACATTTGTGGATAATCACCAACCGATAGAAAAGTCAGTGTTTTTTACTTATCACAATGGTTTTCTATTACCTTCACTGAGTGCTGCTAGAAAGCACAGCAGAAGCCACACATCTGGTTCAGAATCACATTAGAACTGGGTCTATTATTGACACCAATCCCGATGTGGTAACACACATGCAGTATAATGGCACTGCAACTCAATCATGCAATTAGGGCCGACAAGAGCTCTCTGTTTCCACTCACCATGCCTGACTTGCGGTCTTCACCTCGCAACACAAGAGTCCTTCCATTTAGATAGTCGGCAACAAGGTGAGGATGAATAAAATTTCTCTGCTTCATCCTAGGAGTACACATGTTCCAAACAGAGCCAACACTAATGCGTTTCAGACTATAAAGGCCTTACTCATAGTTAGTCTGTTTTTATTTTTCATTTTTTCCTGGTTGCCAAATTTATCTACATGGAATTTCCAATGTGGTGCCTCCGCCCCCTCCCTCTGCTAAGTCATTATTAAAGCATAGTCCTGTGATGACACTGTGGTTGTGGTTTATGAATGACTAAGCAGAGGGAGGGGGCAGAGGCATAACTCTGGAATTGATGTTGGTTAGTAATAGATCCAGTTCTGATGTGTCTGGGAGTCGAAAGTGTTGCTCCTGTTGTGCATTTTGGCAGTGCTCATTTGAGCTAAAAGAATACTATTATTGTAGATAAAAAAGGCTGACTGTTCTATTAGTAGTAAAGAAGATCTAAAAATGTCTAAAAATTAAAAAATGTATGTACCTGGAGTTGTTCTTTATTTTAGCACTGTTCATCTATATCACATGTGTCAAACACAAGGCCTTCATGCTGAATCTGGGCTGCCAGTCCATTTCATGTGACCCTCATACCTTTCCTACAGCTGCAGAAGTAGAGAAGAGGACAGAACTCCTCCACCAGATCCTGCGCTTCTCTGTTTAGTCATGGAGAGGCTCATCTCTTAACCCCCCCGGTCCCTGCAGTTGACAGCACAGAGGAGGACAAAACTCCTATAGATCCTGAACCTCTCTGTGCAGCCTCCCCTGGTTTCTGTATTCAGTAGACACAGGCAGCTGACTCCAGCCCACCTCTGATCCTCCTCCCAGATCCTGCACTTTCTGTTTCTCAGCTCTGCCCTCAGCCTCTTCCTGGCAGCAGCACAAGGTAAGGGTGGGTGCACTGTGATGTAAGGGAGGGTGAAAGACTCTTGACTGATCCTGGGGGAGTCTTTTGACATCTAATATAAGGGGGAGTGGGGTGCTCTGGACATCTGCTTATAATTATTATAAGAACAATTCTATGCCAGTTGAAAAAGAGGGTTGCACACCACTGTTATCACCCATAAGAAACATTATTGGAAACTGCTCAGATCGAACACCATGGCAGAACCAATAAAGTCTCCAATAAAATCTTGTGGCTGATACCAGAGGTGTGTGACCCTCCTTATCAGACTTGCATCATCTGCTACAGGAGTGTGAGTAGGCTCTTTGCGGGTCTGCACCTGCCCCTCACAGCTTAAGTCTTAAGTTATTACTAAAACCAGTAATAATTGAATTCAGAGGAAAATATTTAATATGATTAGGAGTAGATACATTTACATAGTCTCACAGATACAGTCGGCCCTTTAAGGGCAACCATCATGCTGATGCAACCTGCAAAGAAACTGAATTTGACACTTCTGATCTATATTTTACTAAGCATGTATTCAGCATACATTACCTAAATTGTTCCAGTAAGTGTTAGGCTGGGTTCACACTATTGCGAACTGGATGCGGGTTTCCCCGCATTCAATTTACATGTCAGGAGATTGTGACCGGCTGTCTATGGAGCCAGTTCACACATCTCCAGAGAGGCTCCGATGCGAATTGCACAGGAGTCCATTTCAGGTCCAGACCCCTGCTGTAAGCTGCTCCGTGCTTCAGTGTGAATCCAGCCCTAAAGTGGATTTAAACCCGTTCATGAAATTTGACCTGGGCACATATATCTGTAGTATTTACGTATCTCTTTCCAAAGCCCTGAGTCCCATGTCTTTATGCTGCTCCATTCTTCTGGTATTAGCATGATAACTTCTGACAAGTTCTCCGACACACGAGATTAAAGCAGCTGGAAATTTGTGTCAGGGTGGGTGCTATAAACAGATTAGCAGAGAGTTTGGTCTATTCACAGCACAGCTCTCCAAGTATCTTCCTTCCTCTGCCTATGTGGAGGGGAGGGTGGGTGTATGTGCCTTTCCTCCAATCAGCTGTCACACACTGTATGCTAAGACTCCACTCCCACAGCTGAAAGAGGAAGAACAAAATCTAACACAATGTTCACTTTTTAAACAGTATATAAAGCTGAAGACAGCAGAGATACAAATAAAACGTATGTAGGGAGATTTGTTTCATCTCGGTGTACCATCTGGGGCTATTCACTTCACTGGGTATAGGAGAGGGGTTACATCCACTTTAAGAATGTTAAGTGTTATCTCACCTTTCCTAAGAGAAGCATGGAGGCTTCAATTGCTGGTGTATCATTCAGAAAATACTAGGCGCCAGACTAACATGCCTACCCTCTTGGATCAATACATAGAGTCCCTACCCAGTATGCAGACAAGGACCTCTGACTTTTCTCTGACATTCCTGCTCTACAGGTCAGTGGCATAATAACTTAGAAAGTATCGAAGCCAGGGGTAAACATTATAGGCATACGATTAGCATTTTCCAATGGAGGTCAACAGTTATAGCCCTCATGTTTCTTTCCTGAAATGTTTACTTAAAACATGTTATGGTAAAATTATGTAGGCTGCAATTGCTGACATCTTTTCAAAATGTTCTTTATGTAAATGGCACACACATTATTGTAGTAGTACAAAGATAGCTCACTCACCATATACAGATACGCTAGGTGCCAATGTGTTTTTGGATACCTGCTGTCTAAATGAAATACTTGGGTTCTTCTGTCATAGGGCAAGTTCAAATACACATTATTAATCCTAGCTAGGCTGCTTTGTCTAAAATAATGACTGTTTACTTGTCAGTGAAAGTATAAAAACCAACATACAGTATGTAGGGATCATGGCACTTCAGAAACAAAAGATAAGCAAAAAAGCCAAAAATAAAATTATTGACAATGGAGAAATAATTAAACTTGTTCCCACGATTCCTTTTGTTTCTAGCAATCTCCAGAGAATAAAATACTCAGAACAGACTTTGTCATGCTACCAGTATGAGGCTGTGCAATTCCTAACTAATATTTTCCTAATCTTCACAAAACCTGGATTAATCGAGACCTTTTTCTGATTTCTATTGTAAGTAAATACACTTGTGTAGGTAGCTGGCATTTTCAGCAGTGATCTCCCACTGCTAAATTTGTCACCATCCTGGACGTGCTGAGAACCGCTATTGAAAATGTATTAATATACAACTTCAATTAACTTTGAATGTAGTTGAAATATGTGAAATACATGCTGAGGAAATTAAAAGAGCCATTTCACTTGCATTTCAATTCCAGCCTTCTTTAATGTGAACTAAATATATTCAAACAGCAGCTCTAGTCCTCGAAAATAACAGTAGCCCTCGTTTTCGGATTATCAAATATATAAATAAGAAATGGTCATGCTGTATTTTCCACACGACTGACAGAGGGAGGTATATGCACATAGCAGGAAGTAGGGGTTTCTAATATATTGTACTGAATCTCCTGCCGGCACATGCTTTTAGAATTTTGTGATTGACTTTAGTTATAAGGAAGAAGTCAATTTGTTCAGGGTCATTTCAGAGATCACAGCAACTGCAAGTTATCTTTTCAGCAATCTGTTGTGGTAATTGTATTGTTACAGTTTTAGGTTTTATGTTATATCTATAATAACATCATTCAGTTGGTGATACAGTAGGTTTATGTGTGTTTGAATGTTTTGGAAGAGGATCATAGTGCCCGAAATATTGTATTGTAATCAGATATCCCATATACATGTTTGTGCCAGACACTGGCATCATCTTACCTTGGGACAGACATAGTGATTAGATAGGGATTTCTCATCTGTCTTATCAGTCTTCTCCTGAAAGATTTATTAGCTAAGGCCAGCCATATATACGGTGAAATTTGTACGATTCCCCCACACCAGACCAGTGCAACAAATAACAGTTTTCCCGATTGTCACCACACCAGACTATTGTCTCCCAGCAACAATGTTCCTCATCGTCACCACACCAGTGTAAGCCAGCAACAGCATCCCCAATTTGGGCCACACCAGTTCTAGTGTCATTAGACCATTGTAAGTCAGCAGCAGTGTTCCTTATTGCTGCCACACTAGTTCCCTGTCTCAAAAGACCAGTGTAAATCAGCAACGTTGTTCCTGGTCACTGCTATACAAGTCCCACTGTCACCAGACCAGTGCAGCCAACAACAGTATTCTTGATCGCTGCCACACCAGTGCAGTTTTGCCTCTACCTTCTGCCTGTACTAACCCTGGGCTGTTTATTGAGCACATTTTTGCCTGCTGCCTGTACCAATACTTTTCCTGTTTGCTGACCACATCTCTGCCTACTGCCTGAACTGAAACATCTGCATGTCTGATTTACTATGTTCCTGCGAGACATCCCACCCATCCCCTGTGGACAACTGCACTCCTGGAACCACAGGAACTCTTTTGTTCTTCCTTGCCCACATTGTAAAATAATATTTGCAAAGTGTAACGATGATGTGCACAGTGCAGCATCCTTTGGTTACGACTCCCCGCGGCATAGACTCACTCTCGCCAGCGTTATCACCATTGAAAAAAGAATATACAATCTCTCATTGTAAAAAATGTTTAAAAACAATCCCTCCTTTATTTCATAAAGACTAATTATCCACATCCACTTTGAATACGGTGCAAAAATAACGCAAACAAAGAAGAAAAAATTGTCTTGCGGAAAATATTGTAGGAGGCTGATAGCTTGGGCTCGGAAGGACACCAGATCAGGCCGGCAAACAGCACGGACCGGCGCCAGTACATGATGACATCATGTACAAGCCACGCCCAACATGTTTAGTCAGAATGACGTCTTCGGGGGACAGGCTTCGGAGCTGTATTCAAAGTGGATGTGAACATTAGTATTTATGAAATAAAGGAGAGATTTTTTTAACATTTTTCACAATGAGAGATTGTATAATCTTTTTTAATGGTGATAACTAGGGATGAGCTTCGAGTTCGAGTCGAACTCATGTTCGACTCGAACATTGGCTGTTCGCAAGTTCACCGAACAGCGAACAATTTGGGGTGTTCGCGGCAAATTCGAATGCCGCGGAACACCCTTTAAAAGTCTATGGGAGAAATCAAAAGTGCTAATTTTAAAGGCTAATATGCAAGTTATTGTCATAAAAAGTGTTTGGGGACCTGGGTCCTGCCCCAGGGGACATGGATCAATGCAAAAAAAAGTTTTAAAAACGGCCGTTTTTTCAGGAGCAGTGATTTTAATAATACTTAAAGTCAATCAATAAAAGTGTAATATCCCTTTAAATTTCGTACCTGGGGGGTGTCTATAGTGTGCCTGTAAAGGGGCGCATGTTTCCTGTGTTTAGAACAGTCTGACAGCAAAATGACATTTTGAAGGAAAAAACTCATTTAAAACTACCCGCGGCTATTGCATTGCCGACAATACACATAGAAGTTCATTGATAAAAACGGCATGGGAATTCCCCAAAGGGGAACCCCGAACCAAAATTAAAAAAAAAAAATGACGTGGGGGTCCCCCTAAATTCCATACCAGGCCCTTCAGGTCTGATATGGATATTAAGGGGAACCCCGGCCAAAATTAAAAAAAAAAAATGACGTGGGGTTCCCCCTAAATTCCATACCAGACCCTTCAGGTCTGGTATGGATTTTAAGGGGAACCCCGCGCCAAAAAAAAAAAAAAAAAACGGCGTGGGGTCCCCCCAAAAATCCATACCAGACCCTTATCCGAGCACGCAACCTGGCAGGCCGCAGGAAAAGAGGGGGGGACAAGAGTGCGGCCCCCCTCCCTCCTGAACCGTACCAGGCCACATGCCCTCAACATTGGGAGGGTGCTTTGGGGTAGCCCCCCAAAACACCTTGTCCCCATGTTGATGAGGACAAGGGCCTCATCCCCACAACCCTGGCCGGTGGTTGTGGGGGTCTGCGGGCGGGGGGCTTATCGGAATCTGGAAGCCCCCTTTAACAAGGTGACCCCCAGATCCCGGCCCCCCCCCTGTGTGAAATGGTAAGGGGGTACATAAGTACCCCTACCATTTCACGAAAAAAGTGTCAAAAATGTTAAAAATGACAAGAGACAGTTTTTGACAATTCCTTTATTTAAATGCTTCTTCTTTCTTCTATCTTCTTTCATCTTCTGGTTCTTCTGGCTCTTCTGGTTCTTCTGGTTCTTCCTCCGGCGTTCTCGTCCAGCATCTCCTCCGCGGCGTCTTCTGTCTTCTTCTCCTCGGGCCGCTCCGCACCCATGGCATGGGGGGGAGGCTCCCGCTCTTCTCTTCTTCTCTTTTTCTTTTCTTCTTTTCTTCTTTTCTTCTCTTCTTCTCTTCTTCTTCATTTTCTTCTCCGGGCCGCTCCGCAATCCATGCTGGCATGGGGGGAGGCTCCCGCTGTGTGACGGCGCTCCTCGTCTGACAGTTCTTAAATAACGGGGGGGGCGGGGCCACCCGGTGACCCCGCCCCCCTCTGACGCACGGTGACTTGACGGGACTTCCCTGTGGCATTCCCCGTGACGTCACAGGGAAGTCCCGTCAAGTCACCGTGCGTCAGAGGGGGGCGGGGTCACCGGGTGGCCCCGCCCCCCCGTTATTTAAGAACTGTCAGACGAGGAGCGCCGTCACACAGCGGGAGCCTCCCTCCATGCCAGCATGGATTGCGGAGCGGCCCGGAGAAGAAAATGAAGAAGAAGAGAAGAAGAGAAGAAAAGAAGAAAAGAAGAAAAGAAGAAGAGAAGAAGAGAAGAGCGGGAGCCTCCCCCCCATGCCATGGGTGCGGAGCGGCCCGAGGAGAAGAAGACAGAAGACGCCGCGGAGGAGATGCTGGACGAGAACGCCGGAGGAAGAACCAGAAGAACCAGAAGAGCCAGAAGAACCAGAAGATGAAGGAAGATAGAAGAAAGAAGAAGCATTTAAATAAAGGAATTGTCAAAAACTGTCTCTTGTCATTTTTAACATTTTTGACACTTTTTTCGTGAAATGGTAGGGGTACTTATGTACCCCCTTACCATTTCACACAGGGGGGGGGCCGGGATCTGGGGGTCACCTTGTTAAAGGGGGCTTCCAGATTCCGATAAGCCCCCCGCCCGCAGACCCCCACAACCACCGGCCAGGGTTGTGGGGATGAGGCCCTTGTCCTCATCAACATGGGGACAAGGTGTTTTGGGGGGCTACCCCAAAGCACCCTCCCAATGTTGAGGGCATGTGGCCTGGTACGGTTCAGGAGGGAGGGGGGGCCGCACTCTCGTCCCCCCCTCTTTTCCTGCGGCCTGCCAGGTTGCGTGCTCGGATAAGGGTCTGGTATGGATTTTTGGGGGGACCCCACGCCGTTTTTTTTTTTTTTTTTTTGGCGCGGGGTTCCCCTTAAAATCCATACCAGACCTGAAGGGTCTGGTATGGAATTTAGGGGGAACCCCACGTCATTTTTTTTTTTAAATTTTGGCCGGGGTTCCCCTTAATATCCATACCAGACCTGAAGGGCCTGGTATGGAATTTAGGGGGACCCCCACGTCATTTTTTTTTTTTAATTTTGGTTCGGGGTTCCCCTTTGGGGAATTCCCATGCCGTTTTTATCAATGAACTTCTATGTGTATTGTCGGCAATGCAATAGCCGCGGGTAGTTTTAAATGAGTTTTTTCCTTCAAAATGTCATTTTGCTGTCAGACTGTTCTAAACACAGGAAACATGCGCCCCTTTACAGGCACACTATAGACACCCCCCAGGTACGAAATTTAAAGGGATATTACACTTTTATTGTTTGACTTTAAGCATTATTAAAATCACTGCTCCTGAAAAAACGGCCGTTTTTAAAACTTTTTTTTGCATTGATCCATGTCCCCTGGGGCAGGACCCAGGTCCCCAAACACTTTTTATGACAATAACTTGCATATAAGCCTTGAAAATTAGCACTTTTGATTATTCATGTTCGTGTCCCATAGACTTTAACGGTGTTCGCATGTTCGAACGAACTTTTTTCCTGTTCGCATGTTCTGGTGCGAACCGAACAGGGGGGTGTTCGGCTCATCCCTAGTGATAACGCTGGTGAGAGTGAGTCTATGCCAGTGTTTCTCAACTCCAGTCCTCAAGGCACACCAACAGGTCATGTTTTCAGGATTTCCACTATTTTGCACAGGTGATTTGATCAGTTTCATTGCCTTAGTAATTACCACAGCCGTTTCATCTGAGGGAAATCCTGAAAACAAGACCTGTTGGTGCGCCTTGAGGACTGGAGTTGAGAAACACTGGTCTATGCCATAGGGAGTCGTCTCTGGCTTTGATACAGTGAGAATATTATGGCCATTTATAATGTGATGATCCATTAGATCTGGTAAGAGGCGCTTTTTATACTGTGTCACAAGGTGGTGGAATCTCCTCTATTCATGGTGGATTAAATTGCACGTGTTAATGAAGGGTGATTTCTATATACATTTTGTAGAGAGAACTCTTTCTTAGATGAAGGATTTCTAAAGATAGGGCACTATTGCTCCAACTGACAACAAAGATAAGGCATTATTTCCCCCATTGAAATTGACAACGGGGCACTATTCCTTCCACTGATACCAACCATAGGGCACTATTCCTCCCACTGACACCAATGATGGGGAACTGTTCCTACCATTGACACCAATGATGTGGCACTATTTCTCCTCCTTTTATACTCTCACTGACCATCAAGCCTGGAACATTGTTTACTCCCACTGGCCCTGGGGCTTTTTCTACTCACGTTGGCCACAGTCCGGTCCCCTAAAATCTGAAGGACAAATGACTGATCCTTTGTTTAGAAAGTTTGGAGACTCCTGACTTATATCAGGGACTTAATTTTTAAACACTTATATTATATATATATATAAGAAGGCCAGTATGGTGGCCTGAATTTATGGGAGGAGTCCGGCGGGTTTTAAGCAGCCCACTCATCTGTGGTCTTTCTCGGTTCCTGTGTGGGATACCCTCCCTCCCATTCCCCTTTTCAGGGCATTTCTCAGTTTATTTCTCTCCACAAGCATCTATTACTTATCTTGGGTATGCCCCTTTTTTGGTATACCGGCCAGCAGACCAGGGCACACTTCAGGTCTATTTCATGTTGTAAGTCTTGTGGCGGTTTATGTGGTTCACATCCACCCCGGTTGAAGGGCTTCAACCATAAATATATATATATTTATTTATTATTTCTTTTTCTCAAGGTATTTTAATTTTTTTTATGACTGCACTGTTTTGTTTTTATAATATTTAAATATGCTATACTTTACAGAAAACAATGTTACTAAACTGGAAAATAAAGCATGCAATAGTGGATGTCATATGTAAAAATATTTAATGTGGGCTGAATTTTTTTTTTTTTTTTTTTTGCAAAGTTACAGAAAACTGCAGCAGAATGTAACTGATAATTCTTGGCACATCACTTTCCCCAGACAATAGAGGTTTGTGAGTGCACAATGCCAACCCAGCCTCTGGTGCCAAAGAGCCATAGCAATATCAAAATAAGCTAGAATACTAGAGTATTTCTTTATATGCTATAACTCCCAGTGTGGTGCTGCTTCTAATGCCTTTTTCCAGTCTGGCTCTGGGCACCACTTTTAATTAATGTGTATGTTACTCCTAAATCTATTGTAATATGTTTGTTATCTTGCATCACTGTATACAGTTTTTTGTAAATCTGTCTCAATGTTCTACCTGGAGATCTTACAAGTAACAGCATTTCCTGTTTCAGGTCAACAACGATAACCTGTTGCCTTACATTTAGCAACAGTGTTGTCAGCTTGCCTTGCACGCTTAATCTTTGGGTGCTGGGCTGTCTATATGATAGACTTGACAGGTAGCCTAAAACTGAAAAGGTGCACAGGGCAGGCTGAGACAAGCTGACAATGTTGCTGCTAATCCAGCTTGGACCAATGTAACTATGCGTACAGTACACCATACCCATGGGAACACTCTAGAAGCTGGAAATCACTGTAGTAGGTACCTCTACAACAGTGATCCTCACTAGCTTCCGAGTCCTGTGCTGAGCAGCTGCCCTGCTGCATTCTAAACACAGGAGGTCACTCACTTGGCCCTGGAGCCAGTCATAGATTGTTTAGCATCTTCTCAATGAATGCAAAGCGTTCTCTGATTGGACAAGGTGGAGATGCAGGGCAGTGATGTCATGTTCTCCACCTTGTCCAATCAGAGAGCAAATACAATGCCTTCTATGAATGGTATTTGTGCCCAGAGACCAACCTCCTGTATTTACAATGCAGCATGGCAGCTTATTGACACAGGACCCAGAAACTAGTGGAGATCACTGTGGTAGCAGTGTCTACTACAGTGATTTTCAGCTTCTAGAATAACTATGTAAAAATATCCATACCTGGAATTCTTATTTAGCAACATCAACAAAATGGAAGGTGGAATGGAAGTCACTGCCAGGTGTGTGACTTTACATATAAGGCAATGTAGGACTAGTATAGAGCCGTTATTTAGTAATTATAGAGGATATGTACAATTACCTCCATCTTATCTCTGGTTCACACCAGTGCAATTTGTCATGTAATTTGACAGTTCAAAATTGCATGACAAGTTGCACCCCATCGCTGGCAATGGAATCGTTCAAACCGTTGTGACTCAAGTCGCTATGAATTGAAAAAGGTTCCTGCACTAAGTTTTTGTGATTTCATTGCAATATGCATTGACTTCTGGTAAATGAAATCACAAGCAGCAGAGAAATTAAAGGTCCAAATCGCACTGATCGGTGACTTTGAAATTGCGCTGAAGTAGCGTGACTTCAAAGCAGCACTGGTGTGAACCAGGGCTTAAAGGAGCTAAATAAAACATAACAAACAGCAGACATGTTTTTTGCCATTGCCAAGAATTCTTACTATCTGGAAGGAGGCATGGACTAGTGCTAATAGTCACTATGGCTACTGAGAGGCTTGAATGCCTTCCCAAAGCCAAACGTGCCACAGTGCCTGTTCCAGTCTAGATAAATTACTCTCCTAATGGTTCACTTTCTCTGCCAGTACATAAAGATCTCCCTGAATCCTCCTGCAACATAGCCCATATTGCCCCAATAGAAAATATGCTCATTAATGTAAAAAATTGAATAAAAATATAAAAAGCAAAAAAATCCTTTAACCCAACATGTTTTCGCCTCAACTACATGTGTAGTTGTGTTAAAGAAACCACATGGCAAGTGGCCATATTTTCTCTGTGATTACTATATCATGCCTCTGTATTTGTGACTTCCTTATATGCCCCATATTACTTCCTTATACTCCCCATATTACGTGTTTTACATAATTGTTTAATAGAAGCCAAGTTTTAGGTTACGGGGTAGTTTGGTGTGTGGGTTCAGTGCACCCCTGCTGGTGCTAATTTAGCAACATCAACAAGCATTGAGGGCCACATAATACAAAGACTTGCATATTAGAGAAGAAACATTTCTGTTAATATAGATGTAAGTGAGAATGTTGCAGACTTTTACATCAGTTGTTTTGGTGTTGCTGTGGTTTAGTAAAGTATAGGACAGTGTTTCTCAACTCCAGTCTTCAAGGCTCCCCAACAGGTCAGGATTTCCCTCAGATAAAACAGTTGTGGTAATTACTAAGCCAGTGAAGCTGATCAAATCACCTGTGCAAAATAATGGTAGGCCTGAAAACATGACCTGTTGGGGCGCCTTGAGGACTGGAGTTGAGAAACACTGGTATAGGAGCTGCATGCATACAAAATGAGAAATTTCTACCAGATTTTTGCCACCATACAAGTCATCACTAGTGCAGAAATGAAGGAAAATCTTCCTCAACAGGGGCAGAGACAACAATAAAAACCTGGGGAGAAAAAACACATCTTCTCTACTCTATCCAATAGAGAAAACATTTTTATCTGAAATTCTACCTTAAATATCTTCAGACTGAATATATGCCCATTTACAAATCATATTTTCTGGTGTGTACTATAGGTTGAGGCTTTTTTATGCCCGGTTCCATTAATAGATAAGTATTATAGATCAGTGCTTTAAAAAAACGGCAGTCTTTTTTTATGGAAGCTGGAAAGGATCGAGCCTTTATTGGCAGAGCTTCAAGGTACTCTATTAGTAATTATACACATGCCTGGGGCTACAGTGTCAACCTGGGCATATAAAGGTATATAGATTTTCTTTTTATGATACTTAGTCTTAGTATTACCTAATACTTATTTTACATGTGGATGTGTATTGCAAATTATATATCTTTTTACGAACATTTTTTAGGACAGTATTAGGGAAAATCATTCAGATGATTTCCTTCAAATGATTTTGTACCTTTTCAGTGTATCAGTTACTTTCTTTCCCCACCACACCGCGGTTTCATCAGTCCCTAGGTCTCTACCTAATCAAGCCATACATGGATCGAAAATTGGCTGGTTCAGCAGGGAGCAGCCAAATTTTGATCCATGTGGTTGTACAGAAGTCAATGTACCGATCAACTTCTCTACAACCACCCTGTCAGATTTCCCCCCCTCGATCAGCATTGCAGGCTATAGCCTGCTAGGATGATCAGTGTATTCTGATGGTGTGGAAGTCTCCCCACTGTCAGAGTACAATAGCTAAGTGGGGAGGATTCCCCCATCCATATCGAGTGTGTGGATGGGGAAATCGAGTCGTTCCACTCGTTGGTTGAATAAAAAAAGAAAAAAAAAACATCTATGTGCTGCTTTAGTCCTATAGTGACACAGGAGTCGATAAATGGAACTACATGGTTTGGTGGGAACCACACATTTTGACACACCTTGTTCAATGCAAAGGTTCTGCTGGCAGCTTTGTGTTGCAGGAGAACAGGAACAGGTGGCAGAAATGAAATGAAAGACAGCCTCATTTTGTAGTGTTTTTTTTTTTTAATTATTAAAAAAAGGGAACAGAGTTGCTTTAAGATAAATATCAGAGACGTGAGTAAAGTCACCGTGCCTCCAAAGATAGCTGGCTATTCAAAATCTGTCAGGAATGTGGATTTTTCTGGGTTTGTGTGCATTTTTTATTTATTTTTGGCATTAACGTCATGTTCGTCCTGCTGCTTCTTGGTCATTCTCTCCATCCATCATTGGTTCGAGGGGTTGGGTTTGACATGCCTTGCTCCTCTACCACAATGGCTACCTCCACATTAACACATTGCTATTGCTAGCCATAGGTTTGTGTAGGGACCAGTTCTATTGTTGGTACAGACAAGCTGTTGTATGGAATGTGTGCTGAAAGTAAGTAGGATGTATTGGTGGGGGTGGACATGGACACACAGCTTGTTCAGGTGTCAGATGCTGGAATACATGTTACATAGTTAGTCAGGTTGAAAAAAGACACAAGTCCATCTAGTTCAACCAATAATAAAAAAAAAAAATCATACAATCCCATATACAATCCCATACACACAGTTGATCCAGAGGAAGGCGAAAAACCCCAGCAAAGCATGATATAATTTGCTACAGCAGGGCAACAAAATTCCTTCCTGATTCCCCGAGAGGCAATCAGATATTCCCAGATATTTGTACGTGTTGACCATATCCCCCCTCAATTGCCTCTTCTCAAGAGAGAATAAATTCAGTTACTGTAATCTTCCACTCATAGCTGAGCTCCTCCATGCCTCTTATCAGTTTGGTTGCCCTTCTCTGCACTTTCTCCAGTTCCCCAATATCCTTTTTAAGAACTGGTGCCCAAAACTGAACTGCATATTCCAGATGAGGTCTCCTTCCAAGAAGACAATGCATACAATATTTTAAATAGACAAAAGCACACTATCAGTTTAGTTGCTGACATAGAGCCATGCTTTGCCTTCTACATAGCATCACAAAAATTTGGTCTGGTCCTTAGTATAAGGGAATGGTAGAATGCATACCTGTAGGTACTTCCTGTCTGTTAAATTTGTATTTTGTCAAAATCACATTAATTATGTTACAGAGGAGAAATATACAGTATTATTTGTTAATAAGTGAATACATGAAACATCTCTTGAATGTTTTATTTATTCTTTAATGATTAACTTTTCATGAAAAACAGCCTAAATCTCACTTGATAATCTTGATTACAGTATGCTGCCCACTTTAGGATAACCTCCTGCTGATCACTGTTGGACATCTTTCTAGAAACACTGATGTACAACCCAGGTATGCAAAAGGGGATTGTAAAAGGAACACTGTGGATCAGATTGTCAAACCAATTTAGCATTCATATTATAAAAGAGACAGGTCTCTTTAACTTAGTTTTACTTGCACTTAAGTCGGCAATATTTTGGCTATATTTTAAAACCCCATTTGAGCAAAAAACATTTTTTACTTGGATTGGGTGGGGAAAGGACATGCCATGTTTTGTTCTTGTTTGTGAGATTTTCCCTAACCTCCTATCCCAGTTAAACCATTGGATTGATTTACTAAAGGAGTAGAGGCTGTTCACCTAAGGTGAAGATCCCTTTGCAAAATGTATTTTAGGGAATGAAGAAAAAGATGTGTTCAGTTTGAATACGCAAACACGTTTTACAAATGTTTTACAAAAACTGATTTTTTCTAGACCAATAATGTTATGCAGCTTGCCAGTACTTAGATGTGTTGGCTGCATTTGTTTTCTTTGTTTCATATATATTGTTTGTTTATTTTCACCTGGTGATTCTGCTAGTTGTTACACACTCTGAGTGCACAGGAGCTTGTAAACTCTGATTTTCTAGAAAGATGTAAGAATGCAATGTAGATCCGCGCTGTTGCCGTCATTTGGCAATAGCGCGGATCTGAAGAGGTTAAAGTGGCCTTTATTTTGTCTTTCCTGGTCTCCCACATCTACAGTGGCTATAAAGTCTACACACCCCTTAAAACGTCAGGTTTCTGTGATGTAAAAAATGAGACAAAGATAAATCTTTTAGAACTTTTTCCACCTTTATTGTGACCTATAAACTGTACAACTCAGTTGAACAACAAACTGAAATCTTTTAGGTTTGGGGAAGTAAAAATAAAAATAAAATAATATGTTTGCATAAGTGTGCATACCCTTAAACTAATACTTTGTTGAAGCACCTTTTGATTTTATTACAGCACTCAGTCTTTTTGGGTATGAGTCTATCAGCATGGCACATCTTGGCCTGGCTAAATTTGCCCACTCTTCTTTGCAAAAACACTTCAAATATGTCAGATTGTGAGGGCATCTCCAGTGCACAGCCCTCTTCAGATCACCCCACAGATTTTCAATCGGATTCAGGTCTGGGATTCTGGCTGGGCCATTCCAAAACGTTAATCTTCTTCTGGTGAAGCCATTCCTTTGTTGATTTGGATGTATGCGTTGGGTCGTTGCTGAAAGATGAATTTCCTCTTCATGTTCAGCTTTCTAGCAGAAGCCTGAAGGTTTTGTGCCAATATTGACTGGTATTTAGAACTGTTCATATTTCCCTCTATCTTGACTAAGGCCCATGTCCCAGCTAAAGAAAAACAGCCCCAAAGCATGATGCTGCCACTATCATGCTTCATGGTGGGTATGGTGTTCTTTTGGTCATGTGTAGTGTTGTTTTTGCACCAAACATATCTTTTGTAATTATAGCCAAAAAGTTCAACCTTGGTTTCATCACACTATAACACATTTCCCACATGCTTTTGGGAGACTTTAGATATGTTTTTGCAAAATTTAGTCGGGATTGGATGTTTTTCTTCCTAAGAAAAGGCTTCCGTCTTGCCATTCTACCCCATATCCCAGACATATGAAGAATATGAGAGATTGTTGTCAGATGTACCACACAGCCAGTACTTGCCAGATATTCCTGCAGCTCCTTTAATGTTGCTGTAGGCCTCTTGACCAGTTTTCTTCTCATCTTTTCATCAATTTTGGAGGGATGTCCAGTTCTTGGTAATGTCATTGTTGTGCCATATTTTCTACACTTGATGATGACTGTCCTCACTGTGTTCCATGGTATATCTAATGCCTTGGAAATTCTTTTGTACCCTTCTCCTGACTGATACCTTTTAACAGCGAGATCCCTCTAATGCTTTGG
Source organism: Aquarana catesbeiana (assembly GCF_042186555.1). Classification (NCBI taxonomy): domain Eukaryota; kingdom Metazoa; phylum Chordata; class Amphibia; order Anura; family Ranidae; genus Aquarana; species Aquarana catesbeiana. The sequence continues at coordinate 391,850,845 of NC_133327.1, read as the reverse complement.
AAGCTCTCTGCGGACCATGGCTTTTTCTGTAGAATGCGACTAAGCAAATGCCAGTAAAGACTTACTAGAACTTTATTTTGGGTTAATCAGAGGAATTTTAATGATAGCAGGTGTGTACTGACTCCTATTTAACATGAGTTTAAATGTGATTGCTTTATTCTGAACACAGCTACATCCCCAGTTATAAGAGGGTGTGCACACTTATGCAACCACATTATTTTATTTTTACTTCTCTTTTCTTTGTAAAGTTTATAGGTCACATTAAAGGTAGAAAAAGTTCTGAAATGATTTATCTTTGTCTAATTTTTTAACATCACAGAAACCTGACATTTAAACAGGGGTGTGTAGACTTTTTATTTTGTTTACAAAAGTTTTATTTGGAAGTTTGGATAAACAGACATTAGGTATAAAATAACATCAAAATATTGCATTAAAGTGATTGGTTGTATACAATGAAGGATGATATTTAACATCGTATAACAGATGAGGTTATATATAATGAACGAATGTTAATATATATAAATAAAGAAAAAAAAAAAGTAAGATATAACATAGCATTCTCACAGGGTAATGAGAGGAGATGATAATATTATGTTAAAGACAGTTAGGTTGGGTTCCAATAGGCCCATTTCTTTTTGTGAATATGGATAGTATCATTAAGGGTGTGATAAATCCACTCAGATAGTCTAAGGAGTTCCATTCTATTTATTACTTGTTGCCATGACAAATTAGTGGATTTCCAATTATAGGCCGTCATCCAGTGTATGGAACTGCACAGGGAGTGGAACAGTCTCAGACAGGGGGTAGGTATGTCTGGTATATTAGCATACAGCAAGCATATCTGAGGGGAAAGGGTGATTTTTTTTCTTCAGGATTGTTCTATTAAATCAGATGCTTTGTGCCATATACTGTTTATATGGCTGCAGCTCCAAAAAATGTGTAAGAGGGTACCGGAATCCGAGCATCCCCTAAAACAATTGGGGGAGATGGATGGGTAGAAAGTGTGAAGTTTTGAGGGGGTAAGGTACCATCTAGAAAAATTTTTTATTGGAGTTTCTCTAAAGGTGATAGCTCTATTACATTTGCGTAAATTTTCTGACATGGAGTGCCAATCCTCAACATTAATCGAGACATCCATATCCTCTTCCCATTTGAGCATTTGAGTAGATTTATCTGGTACTCCAACACAATTAATATAATTATACAACTTGGAGATAAGGCCTCTGTCTCTAGAGGATAAAATACATATATGTTCAAAGGTTGTGTATGAAGGGTGTGTTTTTAGTGCAAAATATTTAGCATAGAAGGATTTGATTTGCTGGTATCTTGGGAATTCATCAGCAGGTAAATTGTGTGTGGCTTGAAGTTCGGGGAATGAGATAAATTCCCATTTTTGCTGAAGAGATCTCAGTGTAATTAAATTTTTGTCAATCCAGGTAGAGAAAGATTGGCTGTTATTATAGGCACATATGAATCTAGGATCACCTAAAAAGGAGGCTAAAGGTGGTGTGTCTGAGGAGAGTTTGTAAATGTCTTTATATTTAGTCCATAACTGATAAAATTGAGCTATTATAGTGTTTTGTTTCATAAGTCTACTATATGAGATAGAGTTGGACCATAGAATTCCCTGTAAATGGAATGGGAGGATTGAGATGGATTCAAACAACTTCCATGGGGTGTTTATTGAGGGAGTGAACCATTGGGTAAGTTGTGTAAGTCTTGAGGCTAGATAATAAAGCCACAAATTTGGAAGGCCTAAGCCACCCATAGTATGTGGTCTATGCATTAATGCATAACTGCATCTTGGTTTTTTATCTGCCCATATGAATTTGTTGATTTCTCTTTGAAGGGAAGTCAGTTTAGATTTGGGAACATTGATAGGTAGGGCACGAAAATAGTACAGAAGTTTAGGAAGAATCGTCATCTTGATAGCACATATTCTACCAAGGAAGGAGATATGAAAGGAAGACCATGATTTTAGGAGGGATGTGATGTGTGAAAACAATGGGATATAATTAGACTTATACAAAAGGTTGTGAGATGAGGAAATTGTGACACCTAGGTATTTGAATGAGCTGGAACACCAATCAAATGGAAAATTTTTTAATAATAGGGATTGGAGATTTTGGGAATAATTAATTGGTAAGGCAGAACATTTATTGGAATTGATTTTGAGGCCTGAGATGGATTGGAAAGATTTAAGTTCTTTTAGGAGGGATGGAATAGAAGTGAGGGGGTCTGTGAGGAATAGAAGAGCATCATCTGCGTATAGGCTGAGTTTGAATTCTCTATCACCCTTAGTGTAGCCTTTTATATCAATGCTATTCCTAATCTTGTGGGCTAAAGGTTCAATTGCCAAAGCGAACAATAGAGGTGAAAGGGGGCATCCCTGTCTGGTGCCTCTACTGAGGGGGAAAAAATCAGAGTTATGTCCTGGGAGTCTAATTCTAGTTTGAGGGTTGTGGTAGAGTGCATTAAAACCTTGTAAGAATTTTTCTGAAATTCCGTATTTGGGTAATAGATAATTTAGATATGACCAGCTAACGCTGTCAGAAGCCTTATGAATATCTAGACTGAGAAGGCATAATTTGTGGGAGGTTAGGTTGGCATCTTGGATAATATTGGTAACTAGTCTAGTATTATCGACTATCTGTCGGCCGGGGATAAAACCTGTTTGGTCTATATGTACTAGATTAGTAATGACTGCTGCTAGTCTGTCTGAGAGCAATCTACCAAAAATTTTAAGGTCATTGTTAAGGACTGATATAGGTCGGTAGTTTTGGGGTAGAGAATGGTCCTTAAGTGGTTTGGGAATAAGGGAAAGGTTTGCTAGAAGCATTTCATCTGGGAAATGATTACCATTGAGAATATGGTTAAAGAGTTTGGATAGATATGGGGTTAGGAGGGAGGAATATTTTTTATAGTATGAAGATGAGAAGCCATCTGGGCCAGGGGCAGTAGATGTTTTAAGAGATTTAATAATTTTGCTTATTTCTGCTTCTGTGCATGGTGCGTTAAGGGATTCTATTTGAGGAGCATTAAGAGTAGGTAGTTGAATGTTGTCTAGCCATGATTTAGAATGTTGGTCAAGAGATGGTTGTGGGCTACAAAGTAAGTCTTTATAGAAGGAGGAAAAGATTTCCAGCACCCCTTGCGGATGAGTGATCATATTTCCAGAATGATCTCTAAGCTTATATGTATGAGGGGGTTTATGATCATGGTTGAGTTTTTTTGGCGAACATGGCAGAAGGGGAGTTACTGTGTAGTAAGAATTTAGCTTTTGAGGATTTTTCTGTGTTTGCTGATAATATTTGATCTAGAGCTTTGCGTTTATCTTGAATTTGTTTTGTGATTTCTTGGGTGGAGTTTTGTTGTAACTTATTGTAGAGAAGGTTTAGATCTCTGGTAAGATTTTTTATGTTTGTGAGTTTTTCTCTGTTTCTTTTGGCAGCTATGCTGATTAGATGGCCGCGTAGAACTGCTTTATGTGCTGTCCAGAGAGTTGTGGGGGAGATATCATCAATAGCGTTTTCAGTGAAATAGTTTTCAATGTGTGAAGAGATAGTTTGTGTTATTAAAGGGTCAGTTAGAATAGAATAGTTTAGTCGCCAATTGTAGGGGGAAGGAGAGAGACCTATGTGAGATGTTTCAAAGTAGGTAATATCATGGTCAGACCAGGGGCAGGGATGGATTAGGGCATTGGAAGAATTAGCCAATAATATGGGTGTACAAAAGATATAATCCAGTCTAGCATAGATGTCGTGGGGATAAGAATAGTGTGTATAGGCTCTAAGCCCTACATTGTGGGATCTCCATGAGTCTATAAGTTGAAAATTATTTAAATAACGGTTTATAGACTTGGAGAATGCTTTAGAAGAGGGGGAAGTTTTACTTCTGTTTAGGGTTGGGTGTGCAGTTAGGTTAAAATCGCCCCCTAGGATTATATGAGGTGAGCTGTATTGGTCAAGCTTATCAAAGAAATTTGTGAAAAAGGTAGATTGAGATTCGTTTGGAGCATAGACTGAAGCTAATGTTATTGCTTTATTATCAACAAGACCTTTGATGATGATATATCTACTATCAACATCTTTATATATGTTTTGTTTGTCTAGGATAATGGTGTTGCGTATAAATATGGCTACACCTCGAGTTTTATTGTGGAAGGTGGTGTAATAAAACTGATTGTATGTCTTGTCAAAATAATTGGGGTGGTTATTGGATGAAAAGTGGGTTTCCTGCATGAGGATAATATCTACTCCCAATCTTTTATAGTGTTGGAAGGCTTTTTTACGTTTGTGGGGTGAGTTAAAGCCCTGGACGTTATGTGATATTACTCTAAGTACCATTATATGTGAGTGGGGTAATAAGCTTATGAATAGAATCCAACTTGAGAGTGAGATGTGCTATATACCAAAATATTTTTGGTGTGTGTTTGGTATGTGAAATATTAATGTTTCTTGAATAGAGGGGAGAGAAGTAATGTGAGAATACAAGGAATATTATGTATAGTAAAACATACCATGAGAGTGATGTGTCATAATAAGAGCATTTATACCAACATTCAGATATTTGTGGTCATAAGATGTCATGAAAACTTCAATTTTTTAACAAAAATATGTTTTTTGCCTTAAGGGCAATACAATTGTGAAAGAACAAAATATAAAATAGAACAAAGGGACAAGAAACATCCTGTCACTAATAAATGAATTAACTTCGAGAGGACAATACAGTCCTAGTCCTGCGAGTGCCACCAGGCGCAACAACAAAAATCAGTGGCGTCGCAACTGATAACACAAGCAGGATGGGGGACAATCCAGCGGCGGCGGATGTCACAGGCCTTAATACTGAGATAATTTAAAGTTTTAAATACAAAACCATATAAAGTAACCAGGGGGGGAAATGAAAATTGCAAAGAATGGGGGGGGAGGGGAAGGGGGGGAGGGGAAGGGGGAGGGAGGGAGAGGAGGGGGGAAGGGGTAAGGTACCAGATGGGAAGCAATGTTGTCACCTCCCGTCTCAATGATGTGTATGAGAGATATCAAATAACTTATAACTCTAAACGAGGGAGGAGGTTTAAAGTGAAAGTCTGTTTAGACAAACAAAATGAAAAAATAAAGAAAATCCCTCTCTCTTCTTCCCTTTTCCTCTTCATTCCTTTATCCCAAATTCTGAGGGGGATATGTGTTGCTGGGGACTTCTCGACATCGTCCGGGAGGAAAAGAAATAAAAAATTTTCCTGTGGGAAGAGGAAGGGTCTTGGGATTCCGATTCAAGAGGAAGAGTAATTCAAGATGCCAATTGGACAAGGACAAACTTGGTGGCAGTCAATTGGATCATGTCGCGTGAGCGTAAAAATCCATCCTCAAAATGGGAGAAAAAAAAAAAAAAATTAAAGAAAAAATAAGTCACTTCCCCCTGTCAACACTACGAGAGGGCAAAAAAAAAAAAAAAAATTTTTTCTTTTCCCTTTTCCTCCCTATACAACAGAAAGTTGTAAATGTGTTGTATGTGGTCATGAGGGGTCCTCTTGAAATGGTTGACGCCATCTTCTTTGGTTGTTTGGGATTCGTCTGGAGGAAGGAGTGGACCAGATCGGGGAAGGTCTAGGAGATGATGGGAATCTGTTGGGTGGTTCTGGGTCTAGAAGGCCCAACTTTACAAGCAGTTCCTTGCCTTCAATAATATTGTAGACTGTGTATGTGGATCCGTTGTATGGGATAGTGAACTTGAATGGAAAGCCCCATCTATATTTTATTCTTGCTGCTTGTAAGATGCTAGTGACATCTTTCATCCTGCGTCTTCTATCTAGTGTAGCAGGGGAGATATCTGGGTATATCTGCAGCTTTTTACCATCAAGAGAAATATCAGGAGAGTTTCTTGCAGCACGCATGATGTCCTCTTTAACCAGGAAGTCCTTCATGCACATGATAACATCTCTGGGTGGCTTGTCAGGGGTGGGTTTGGGGCGTAGAGCCCTGTGGATCCTATCACAGACAAATGCTGATAAAGGTTTATCTGGTAGAAGGTTATGAAATATTTTAGAAACTGTAGGCATAAGATCAGTGACTGATTCTGGAACGCCGCGTAATCTGATGTTATGGCGCCTATTTCGGTTATCAAGATCTTCAACTTGGGCTTGCATAAATGCAAAGATGTCCGCTAATGTTTCATAATCCTTCCTTAGATCATTATGGGCCAACGACAGTTCATCATGTTTTGTTTCTAGTATATCAGTACGAGTGCCAATACTAGCAATCTCTTGTGACAGGGCTGTAGTGGATTTATGGACCTCACTTTCAATCTTGTTCACTAATTTCTCAAAAATGGTAGTCAAACTAGCATCTAAGTCAGCTTTGGAGAGGGGAGATGTGTACTCACTGATCCCAGCGTTAGATGAGAGACTGGATGGGATGGATGCAGATTTCCTTGAGGCCGCCTGTGAGCTGGCGCCGGCGCCATCTTGGGACATTCTCCTGTGCTTTCTGTCTGCAGCGTCCAGCAGAAAGTTAGTTAAGTGGTGTTTGGAGCGATTAAAATGTCCCGATTCTCTTCCAGGCATGGACCGCTGTGTACTCTAGCAGATGGTGTCACTTTCGCCTAGGTATGAGCGATGTAGCCCTGGTGTTTTAGGCCTGTGATAACCGGGACCGACGGAGCTGTGATCACCCACGTCCGTTCCGCATCGCGCCGCGCATGCGCCCCCGTGTAGACTTTTTATATCTACTGTATATGCTAATACAATTTTTAAAGTGATTCTAAAGGCTCAAGGATTTTTACCTGAATTCTATACATTAAGGGAAAAACTTTCTGGGTGCAGCTCCCTCCAGCCCCCTCCCCGTATACTTACCTGAGCCCCATCTCAATCCAGCAATGTGCATGAGAGCAGCGGCTCTACCAGGTCTCTCCCTTCTCACTGGCTCACACAGCAGCGGGGGCCATTGGCTCCTGCTACTGTCAACCACAGCCAGTGAGCCAATGAGAAGAGAGCATGGGGCGGGCTGAGCCACGCTCTGTGTGTGAATGGACACACAGAGTACGGCTCAAGAGCGAGTCTGCGTGAGTGCCCGCATAGCAATAGGCTTGCTGTTAGGTGCACTCAGCGGAGGGAGGAGCCAGGACATCAAGAAGAAGAGGATTAGGGCTGCTCATGTTGTTGAAAAAAAAAATGTTTTCCTTTAGAATTACTTTAGATGAAAACAAAACCTTGCAATTTCCATTACATACTTTATTTTAGACCCAGTGAAATTAGCTGTCCAGTGCTGGCAGATCATAATTGGTGCAAGGAGGCAGCAAGGTGTGTAGCTTTAGGTTTCTAAAAACATCACAGCACATTGCCTTGGTACTCCTCCAAGGAGCCTTCCCCCAAGGCTGCCTTGGTACTCCTCCAAGGAGCCTTCAACCCTTCTTGGTAAGAGTTATGCAATTATTAAAATGTCTTCATGTGTGAATTTCAGTCTGAAGCAGTGGGCATTTCTAGGCAGAATGCTATAGTAATGGCCACTACATATGATGATAACTGAAATGCAATGAATGAAAGGGACAGGCCAGGACATTAGGGTTTGGGAGGAACAGGCTAGACACTACTGGATGTCCTCCAGCCAAGAAAGTAGATGGGCGCTTTCTTGCTGCAGCTTCTAATGCACACAGGAGCTCACAGTGTGCAGTGAAATAAAAGTAAGCAATTTGAGTACAGGGGAGTAGCCTGTATAACCGTGTAAGACTAAAGTTAAGGCTGGAGTTCAGCATTAACCTTCTTTAGTAACATTCGCCTTGCAAGGTCAATAGACTTTACTCCATTAGAAAATCAGCCACCATGTATGCCATCACATATGGCATTTGTTTTATGTTTGTTACAGTATAGTTTATTGTCTATAACCAAATTGTACTTTTACTACATTACTACTACCTTGCTGGAGTTTATCGCAGTGTATAAAGCCACTTATTTACTGAGTAATAAATGACAATGTTTTAAAAGCATGCTTTAATGTCTCACTACAAGTGTTTGCTGTTATGGGGACACAGTAAATAACAATTTTATGGCCATTTAAAGTCTCTTAAGTAGCTGCATTACACGATGATGTATCCATTATAATATTATTTCACTTACAAAAGCAGTTTTTATTTAGTACGTGGTCAGTTTTTCAATGCTAGACTACGAATAATAATATTAATGCAGAAATATGAAAAGTCAGGACTAACAAAGCTGTTCAGTCTGAAACAATACACCATATCAAATGTTCTTGTTATTTTTTAGGAGACAAGATGCTATTTTAATTAGGATAGCTTTAATATATTTTGGGATTGTGCCTAAGCTCCTGGTGTTGCCATGACAGCTTTCAGACAGGCTAGGAACAGAGCTTAAACAAGAATCAACATGGTTTAAGGATTTCTTCTAAACAATATTTGTATCTAAATTGGATACCTTAAATAAACCACATTTTAATTTTTGCATGCTTTGATTCTGTAAATAAAATGTAATGTGCTGCTGGGAAAGGGCCATTTTAAGTGAACTTGTTGCTTTGGCCTGCACACATTTTAGTTTTGGATAACATGGAGAAGGATTTGAACATCTGTTAATTAGAAATGTTCCCTCTTAATGTCCTAGTGACCACCAGTCTTTAGTAGAGAAAGTAAAGGTTTCTTTTCCAGATGGAGATGCAATTAAAAATGTAAAAACAAATGAGAGGGGTTTTATCAACAAATGTGTCCTAGTTAAAAGGATTTTCCTTGCCTTTCTGTTCTAGTAGCTATATGTCACCAGGACAAGGAAATAGTGGAAGTCCTCTAAAAGGGATTCTGTCTTGAAAGAAGTATAGGGACTGCCATTGCAGGCCTTGTTTTAAAAATGGTAGTTGCTTAGCTGTGTTTGGCATTGGTATGTTTCAGTCACAGACCCTGAACAAGCATATAGTAAAAAAAGTGTTAGAACTACTTATCTCCATACTTATTCTAGGTCAACTACACATCAATGACGAAGCATCTTATTGACCAACCACGGATGAAAAGAAAATGTGATACTGTACCCATATCTTTATTGTTAACTATGTTGCAGAGCTTTTGGTAAAGATCAGTAATGGGAGTAAAGGAAAAGTGTTACTTTTCTTGTATGGTGGTGATGCTTACACTTTCTGGCAGGATTACATATGTGATCCAAGATTATACCGGGTAGTTACAGTTCCTTCAAATTAAATGGGTGTTCTATTGGTCCACAAAATAAAGGAAACCCCTGTATCGATCCCTTGATTTCATCTAATGTAGGTATCTGTTCCTTTAAAAAAAAATAATCAGCTGCAGCACTGATGCAGCTTTTTCCTGTGTGGTAGAGCACCAACCTTTTCAGGACAGCTGGATTCTGAGCTTTGCATGAGTTGCACCAAAGTTGGCAGATCATTCCAAGTGCAGCAGAAGCATCAGACCTGCTTTTGCAAACAACTTCTTGGCTAGGACTTCAAACATTGACAACAACACTGTTCCACTACCTGAAACAACTGCAATGAGTCTCAAAACATTACAA